>NC_082701.1:36797799-37100927 GCF_949987515.2 Delphinus delphis
GCTTTACAGTCAGTCTTCAAAATGGTTAAAGCAATATGTGGCAAAGACTGCTATGTGTAAAAATGACCATATAATTTGTCATCTAAACTAGGATATTTTTGAGAGCTGAAGAGAGCACTGTTTATATTTATATTGAGAAAGGTTAACTAGGAATATCCTTGGCAAGTCAGAAGTTATAGTCACCCTAGCTACATATTATCCAAGACATATTTGGTCCATCTTAGAGGAATGGGAAATTTTCAGACTTTCTTCAGTATCACTGTTACTGAACTCAAGTTTGGGTGTTCACCACTGTAAAGCCAATTCTCAAGAGACACATGTTGGTTAGAAAGGAAAGCTTGCTTTATTCAGGAGACTGGCAACCTGGGAAGGCAGACTCATGTCCAAAAACCAATTCCTAAAATTCTGCTCGATGATGAAAGTTTTTAAAGGAAGAATCATTTGGGGAGGGGGTCAGAGTCTTTGTTATCCTCCACTGTGTGCAGACTTTCTTCTGATTGACTTATGGTGAGGTAGGAGGGCAGTGCTCCAGCAATCTTGTGCTCAGCCTGAAGTTATCCTCCTCCACCTCGCTGGGGGCCTTATTTCCTACAGAAGAACTAAAAGGTGTTGTTATGTATATTCCCTAAGGAGGAACCAGGACCCTGTCCCAGAGCTGCACTATTGTTTCTTGACTGCACCTTTGTTTCTGCATTCCCTCCCTTCCCTGTTAAGCAATTGTTGAATCTGCCCTTTGGAAATCAGGGAAGGTCAAGGAGGCTGAATGAAGTCTATTTCCAACAAATAAGAAGTGGGGAACACAGAAAGAATTTGTACCTGTGAGGATCCCACAGGGTCCTGCTCTGTTTCATCACTGTGGGATATGGAGGTTTCTGTAAGACTTACCTTCATTCTACCCAGTCAAACACTACTGTGTAGTTCACAGCTGGACAGCATTTCCCTAGTTTCCTTTACATTTAAGTATATTCAGGAAACTAAATTCTAGTCAATGAAATGTGGGAAGAAGTAATGAGTATCCTTTCTAGGTTTATGCCATGAAAACAACTTTTCCCTTCTGGCCTGATGTACACATCATGGTGGTTTGAATTCATATGTTGCAGAAAGCAGAGCCACAAGGCAGAAGGCCTGGGCCCTGAATTGGAGAGCTGTGCAACAATCAGGAAAACCACTTTGGGATTTTACATATGTGAGAAATAAACTTGTACTACACCATTGAGATATTAGAGTTTACTTTTTGCAGCAGGTAAACTAGCATTATCATCACTTGCATTATCTTAACTAATATATTGCATAAACATTAGCCTCAAATTTGTGAAATGTATCCTCTTTCTTTCTCATTGAACTGTGAGCCTTTCCAAAATAGTAACCTAGAATAGGTAGTAAAATATCGTGAGTATACTCTAAATATTATTTTTGGATTGGATTGGATTGAATTGAATCATGTTGAATTGGATTGAAAGGAAACGTTATACATAAATTGGTAAGAAACTTCAGAGATGAAAAAGCTTTCTTCCAGCTAGAAGGAACATGGACGTTTTCAAGGAGAAAGTGGCCTTTGAGCTGATACTTGAAGAATTGAATTACTTTGGATATTCAGTGATGAAAATGATGTTACAGGAAAAATAAGTAGCATGAGCAAATGACACATAAACAAGAGAAGACAGTTTAGTCCAAATAGGATGTAGGGTCAATCAATGAAAAAAAGTATTTAAATTTACTTCAGTTTAGAAATATTTACTGGACACCTGTTCTATCAGAATTATAAAGCCATGAAGAGATAATTTAAGAAAATAGTGTATATTGAACTGGCCAAAAAGTTTGTTCGGAGTTTTCTGTAAAATGCGTAAGATTACAGAAAAACCCGAATGAAATTTTTGGCCAACCCAATACAACAAAGCAGAAGTATATAATACCTTCTTTGAGAGCACAGAGAAATGAATCTCAAAGGAGACTAGAGTGAGATTTTTTTTTTCTTTTTTTTGCGGTACGTGGGCCCCTCACTGCTGTGGCCTCTCCCGCTGCAGAGCACAGGCTCCGGACGCGCAGGCTCTGCAGCATATGGGACCTTCCCGAACTGGGGCACGAACCCGTGTCCTCTGCATTGGCAGGCGGACTCTCAACCACTGCGCCACTAGGGAAGCCCCTAGAGTGAGTTTTGAAAACATAAGTTAACCACACCTGACAGAGCATGGAAAACATCACTTGCCCATCACTGTGTAACCAAAAGGGAGTCATTGCAGGGTTATCATTGTGATCCTTGAATTATGATCAATGAGTGTGGATATTGTTTTGTAAATAGTTGCAAATCATCAAAGAATTTTAAAGGGGCAATGAAAGACATGAGAAAAGCATTGTTTTAGGGAAAGGGGTCTTAATAGTGGGGTAGCATCAAGGAACATGGAGATAAGATGTCCTGTTATTAGGCAGCTGTAATTACTCATTTAAGTAATTATTGAGGACCTCTGTCTAGGTAGTATATAAATGTATAGTAAAAAATAGATTAGAGCTACAGCAGAAGTAGGATCAATGTCTTAATTCCTTGGGTATTGGAGGTGAGTGTGTATCAGTATATGGATTACTGTCAGTAGTGAGTAACAGAAAATACCAAAGAAGGTTTATTTCTCTCTTCTAAATGTAGGCATTCCAGCTCCATCTATCTTGTTATTAGAAATGAGGCTTTTGCTTCATAGTTCAGGATGACTACTTGAGCTCTTGCTATCATGTCCACATTCTAGCATCCTGGAAGAGATGAGAAGAGGCATAGCATTTCCCTGTAACATTTCTTGGATGTGCTACATGCTAGCATCTCATTGGCCAGAACTTAAATCACATGTCCACACCTAGCTACAAGAGAGGTAGGAAAATGTAGTCTTTATTCTGAGAAGTCAATGTGCCTTACTAAAAACCAAGGCTTCTCTTGTTAAGGAAGAAGAGGAAAATGAATTATTAGCACTGTCTTTGTCACAGGGGCAAAAGAGAATTGTTATGATCATGGAGCGATACCTTATCTAGGGGGCTGCTAGAAAGGTTGGATAGAACTTGAATGAAATATCCAGGTGAGGAATATAAATTTTTGAATTATCTTTACTGAAATAGTAGCTGAGATAGGTAGAATGAGCAAATCTTTCCAGCTACAACTGTCCAGATAATTCAAGTTTCAAACTTTTCTTTTGTCTTTGTTACTTAAATAATGGAACTCTAGTTTGGGTCATCTACACAACTCAGATATCCTCATAATTCACTGGCTCTACCACTTATAAAGTATGTGACAGCACCTGTCATATAGTGCATGATAAGCAAATACTGAGTAGATCAGAATTTGAAAGGAGAAAAAGATGTTGAGCTGATGGTATATGAAGAAAAAAATAAATTAATAAAACCACCTGGTCTTTTCCTAAGAGTTGCATATGGTCTTATTTCCCACCATGCTGATTCCAATGGGTCATTTTATCTGCTTTCCCTGCAGCCCCATTGGGCATTGGGCTTTGTCCCAGCAAATAGCACAGGTTACCTGCATGAGTTCCCTGAATCAGTTCTGTTTTCACAGGTTCCTTGGTGACTATACTTTGACTTGAAAATGTCATGAATGTCATCAGGGGCTTTTGAACTCTCCCTTGGTCAGGCAGGGCTATCTTTTTTCCTTCCATGAGTTGGCTCAGGATCTGGAGGATAGAGTGTGCAGATCATGTTTCTTCACGCCATCATTTTTTTTTTTTAAATTTCAACCAGATTCAAGTAAAATTATACCATAATTCCTGGTTTCTTTTTCTGAGCAATTTTCTACTTTTTGGCTTCTGCCACATTCCCCTTCTGGCATTTGGTTGCACTGCCCCTCCTCCCCTGCCCCATACCACCACGACTAACATCAAATAATTAAAGTAATAGATGTTATATATCAAGCACAAAGTATTGTCTCATATTGACTGTCCTTCTGACAGCCCTTCAACGTAATTATTACCAATTTTCAGGTAAGGACACTGAGGTGTTTTTTTTTGGGAGGGGGGTGGGTTGAGCATTTAAAAGATGAAATTGTTTGCTCAAAGTGACACAAAATTCAGTCATAAATTTAGGATTTAGTTACAGGTTGCTGTGTACTTTCCATTATTTCACACTGCCTCTCAAAAGACACGAATAGAACAAAAAAATTCACAATTTGTATGAAAACACAAAATACCCCGAATAGCCAAAGCAATCTTGAGAACGAAAAACAGAGCTGGAGGAATCAGGCTCCCTGACTTCATACTATAGTACAAAGCTACAGTAATCAAGACAGTATGGTACTGGCACTAAAACAGAAAGATAGATCAATGGAACAGCATAGAAAGCCCAGAGGTAAACCCACACACATATGGTCACCTTATCTTTGATAAAGGAGGGAGGAATGTACAGTGGAGAAAGGACAGCCTCTTCAATAAGTGGTGCTGGGAAAACTGGACAGGTACATGTAAAAGTATGAGATTAGATCACTCTCTAAGACCATACACAAAACTAAGCTCAAAATGGATTAAAGACCTAAATGTAAGGCCAGAAACTATCAAACTCTTAGAGGAAAACATAGGCAGAACACTCTATGACATAAATCACAGCAAGATCCTTTTTGACCCACCTCCTAGAGAAATGGAAATAAAAACAAAAATAAACAAATGGGACCTAATGAAACTTCAAAGCTTTTGCACAGCAAAGGAAACCATAAACAAGACCAAAAGACAACCCTCAGAATGGGAGAAAATATTTGCAAATGAAGCAACTGACAAAGGATTAATTTCCAAAATTTATAAGCAGCTCATGCAGCTCAATAACAAAAAAACAAACAACCCAATCCAAAAATGGGCAGAAGTCCTAAATAGACATTTCTCCAAAGAAGATATACAGACTGCCAACAAACACATGAAAGAATGCTCAACATCATTAATCATTAGAGAAATGCAAATCAAAACTACAATGAGATATCATCTCACACAGGTCAGAATGGCCATCATCAAAAAATCTAGAAAAAATAAATGCTGGAGAGGGTGTGGAGAAAAGGGAACACTCTTGTACTGCTGGTGGGAATGTGAATTTGTTCAGCCACTGTGGAGAACAGTATGGAGGTTCCTTAAAAAACTACAAATAGAACTACCATATGACCCAGCAATCCCACTACTGGGCATATACCCTGAGAAAACCATAATTCAAAAAGAGTCATGTACCAAACTGTTCATTGCAGCTCTATTTACAATAGCCCAGAGATGGAAACAACCTAAGTGTCCATCATTGGATGAATGGATAAAGAAGATGTGGCATATATACAATGGAATATTACTCAGCCATAAAAAGAAACGAAATTGAGCTATTTGTAATGAGGTGGATAGACCTAGAGTCTGTCATATAGAGTGAAGTAGGTCAGAAAGACAAAGACAAATACCATATGCTAACACATATATATGGAAGTTAAGAAAAAAAAATGTCATGATGAACCTAGGGGTAAGACAGGAATAAAGACACAGACCTACTAGAGAATGGACTTGAGGATATGGGGAGGGGGAAGGGTAAGCTGTGACAAAGTGAGAGAGAGGCATGGACATATATACACTACCAAATGTAAGGTAGATAGCTAGTGGGAAGCAGCTGCATAGCACAGGGAGATCAGCTCGATGCTTTGTGACCGCCTGGAGGGGTGGGATAGGGAGGGTGGGAGGGAGGAAGATGAAAGAGGGAAGAGATATGGGAACATATGTATATGTGTAACTGATTCACTTTGTTATGAAGCAGAAACTAACACACCATTGTAAAGCAATTATACTCCAATAAAGATGTAAAAAAAAAAAGACACCAATAATTCTGCTTGTTTCCTTTCATTTCATTTGACTTAGCCTTGCTGAGTTCAAGCTTAAGAGAGATATGAGATTTTAGTCTCATTCAAAGCTATTACTTGTGATTGAAAGTTATGTGTGAAGTGAGATTAATCCCACAATTGACTAACTCATTGATTTTAGAAATTATCAATTGTTTATCAACTGTGGTTTAAAAGTTGATTTATTATGTTAATACCATTTTAGTATTCTGAATATAACACATACATTTTCCTTATTGCTATGACTTATGGGAGGCCAAGCGAATCTGGACATGGACTTAAACTTTTGGGGTCTGAAATTTCATGCATCTTTTAAAACATGAATAGACTTTACTACCAAATTGATCTATAATATTTATGGAAAATGCATCTATACCTGATTCTAAGATGATAAATAATAGTAAAAAAGTGAAATACAAAATGTGTCCTCACTTTGAAACATTCATCTCATGAATTTGTGTCAGAAGAGAATCATTCATTAGACAGAACTACAATGCTTCTTGATTAATTGCCTATTTGTCAGAAGTGAAAATTATTTTTAAATGGATTAGCATTATTTTATCATTATTTGTCTGTTACCCAAATATTTTCCTTTAAAAAATAAACACTTACATTACTATGGCAATGCAAACTGCTATACATTTTGTATGAAGTAAGTTAAATACATTTATGCCTTGTTCTTTGACCCTGATTTTGGTATACGTGCTAAAGAAAGATTCTGAAAGAGGGAGAGCAGGGTATGCTCTGGAATTGAAAAAGTTAATTGCAGTATTCAAACAACCAAATGGCCAATAGGCAGGGAATAATGGGGAAATTATGGCAAATTTACTAAAAGGACTATTATATGCACGTTAAATATAAGAATGGAGAAAACAGGGCCTCCCTGGTGGCGCAGTGGTTGAGAGTCCGCCTGCCGATGCAGGGGACACGGGTTCGTGCCCCGGTCTGGGAAGATCCCACATGCCACGGAGTGGCTGGGGCCTGTGAGCCGTGGCCGCTGAGCCTGCGCGTCCAGAGCCTGTGCTCCGCAATGGGAGAGGTCACAACAGTGAGAGGTCTGTGTACGAAAAAAAAGAATGGAGAAAACAACCCATGACATAATAGTTGGTGAAAGAAGCAGAAAACAAAATTATAGCTACACTATTACAGTTACAGAGATTAGAGCTGATCTTTATATCCCCTTTCTTTTGTGTTCTACTATTGTTATTATTTTAGTTACATGGTTCTTAAAGTCTAGGAACTACTTATCATGAAACTTATTTTAGGGAAAAAGTGGAGAGGAGTCTTAAGTTGGGTATTCCTGTGAAACCTGTGAATAGCATTGCTAAATGGTGCTTTACATGTCTTTCTCCATTCCTAGATTTATTAAGCAAATATTCATTAAATACTGTGCCCAATACACCTATTATATGAGCTGCATTGTAGTAGACAAGGCACACCATTTACCCTTGAGATAGTTTTAGTTTAGTTAGAGAGATAGGGCTATGGGGAAATTACAAATTTAAAATACATGAAGAAATTGTTGTAGCCATGAGAAGACTGAGACATGATAACTAAATGTAATGTGGGATCCTGGATGGCATCCTGGAACAGCAAAAGGACAGTAGGTTAAAAACATAGGAAATCTGGCTTCCCTGGTGGCGCAGTGGTTGAGAGTCCGCCTGCCGATGCAGGGCACATGGGTTCGTGCCCCGATCCGGGAAGATCCCACATGCCGCGGAGCGGCTGGGCCTGTGAGCCATGGCCGCTGAGCCTGCGCTCCGCAACGGGAGAGGCCACAACACTGAGAGGACCGCGTACCGCAAAAAAAAAAAAAAAAAAAAAAAAAAAAAAAAAACGTAGGAAATCTGAATAAAGCGTGGACTTTAGCTAATAATAATGTGTCAACACTGGATCATTAATTTTGGCAAATGTAGTAATGAAGCAAGTTAGTAATAAAGGAGATAGGTATGGGATATATATGGGAACTCTGTACTATCTTTGTAACATTTCTATAAATCTAAAACTTCTAAAATAAAGAGAGAGAGAGAGAGAGTGTAAAATAAAGGAATGGCACAAGACCACTATTTTCTCTCCTGTTTCTTTGTTTTGTCCTACTTTAGTGGCCTCTCCCTCTTAATCTCATTTTGGATTTCCCTCCTTTGTTTAACCTCTAAATATTGAACATTCCAGAGCTCAATTCTGTGTCCCTTTTGTCCCTCTACATATTTTCACTTTCTTCTTGGTGACCTCTTCTAAACTCATGGTTTTAAATATCATTTATATGTCAAAGAGTCATAAATGTATATCTCCTCTCAACCTCTCCTCAGAACTCCTTTTATATCCAACTGCCTACTTAACAACTCCCCATAATTGCTCACTAGCCTTATCAAATGGAGATCTTTACTCCACATTTCAAAGCTACTCTTCCCCTAGGATCTCTTGTTATCTCAATATCTGTCAACATCTAGTCACTCAGGACAAAAAAGGTGGAAGTTATCCTTGATTTATGTTCTTTAACTTCCTTCATTCAACTCATCAGCTAGTACTATTCACTCATCTCCTGAAATATACAGAGAAATAAAATATGTGTATATTTTATGCAATATGTATAAATATATATATATATAGGGTCCATCTACTTCTATTTTCACCAACACTATGCTAGTTGAAGCCAACATCATCATTCTTCTGGACTACTACCTAAATCATCAGACCTCATCTTGACCCTTTCTCCTCATACATCCACTATGGTTCACCCATAATGGCCACATTTATGTTTCTGGGAAAAGCCACTCCTGCCTGGCTTCTTAGGATATTTTAATCCACCTGAAATACTACAGCTGCTGATTTTCTTGAGGTCAGATCTTCTTTGTCATTTAAATTTCAGATTGAGTGTCAAAAATCTGAAAAGTCATCACTGTTACACAATCTAATGTGTCTTTCAAGTCATTCTCTATTACCTCAACTTATTTAATTATACTGCAAAGTATGTTTCTCTATCTAATATTTTTTTATTATTGTTATTATTATGATTTAGTCATTGCTATGATCTAAATGATTAGATCAATTCCAGGAATACAAAGCCTAAACAACCTACTACTTTGTGGTTTTTTTTAATTTAATTAATTTGCAGGTTCTTATTAGTTATTTATTTTATACATGTTGGTGTATATATGTCAATCCCAATCTCCCAATTCATCCCACCACCACCACCACCACCACCACCACTTTCCCCCCTTGGTGTCCATACATTTGTTCTCTACATCTGTGTTTCTACTTCTGCCTTGCAAATCATTCATATACAATATTTGTTTTTCTCTTTCTGACTTACTTCACTCTGTGTGACAGTCTCTAGGTCCATCCATATCTCTACAAATGACCCAGTTTCATTCCTTTTTATGTCTGAGTAGTATTCCAATGTATATATGTACCACATCTTCTTTATCCATTGATCTGTCGATGGGCATTTAGGTCGCTTCCATGACCTTCCTATTGTAAATAGTGCTGCAATAAACATTGGGGTGCATGTGTCTTTTTGAATTATGGTTTTCTTGGGTATATGCCCAGTAGTGAGATTTCTGGGTCATATGGTAATTCTATTTTTAGTTTTGTAAGGAACATTCATACTGTTCTCCATAGTGGCATAGTATCAACTTACATTCCCACCAACAGTGTAAGAGGGTTCCCTTTTCTCCACACCCTCTCCAGGATTTGTTGTTTGTAGATTTTCTGATGATGCCCATTCTAACCGGTGTGAGGTGATACCTCATTGTAGTTTTGAATTGCATTTCTCTAATAATTAGTGACGTTGAGCAGCTTTTCATGTGTCTTTTGGCCATCTGTATGTCTTCTTTGGAGAAATGTCTATTTAGGTCTTCTCCCCATTTTTGGATTGGGTTGTTTGTTTTATTAATATTGAACTGCATGAGCTGTTTATACATTTTGGAGATTAATCCTTTGTCCATTGATTCATTTGCAAATATTTTTTCTCATCTGAGGGTTGTATTTTCATTTTGTTTATAGTTTCCTTTGCTGTGCAAAAGCTTTTGTTTCATTAGGTCCCATTTGTTTATTTTTGTTTTTATTTCCATTACTCTAGGAGGTGGGTCATAAAAGATCTTGCTGTGATTTATTTCAAAGGGTGTTCTTCCTATGTTTTCCTCGAAGAGTTTTATAATGTCCAGTCTTACATTTAGGTCTTTAATAGGTCTTTAATCCATTTTTTAAAAAACATCTTTATTGGAATATAATTGCTTTACATTGTTGTGTTAGTTTCTGCTGTATAACAAAGTGGATCAGCTATAGTGTACGTATTTCCCCATATCATCTCCCTCTTGTGTCTCCCTCTCACCCTCCATATCTCACCACTCTAGGTGGTCACAAAGCACCGAGCTGGTCTCCGTGTACTATGCAGCTGCTTCCCATTAGCTATCTATTTTACATTTGGTGATGTATATATATCAATGTCACTTCGTCCCGGCTTGCTATTCCCCATCCTTGTGTCCTCAAGTCCATTCTCTATGTCTGTGTCTTTATTCCTGTCCTGCCCCTAGGTTCTTTTGAAAGTTTTTTTTTTAAAGATTCCATACATATGTGTTAGCATACAGTATTTGTTTTTCTCTTTCTGACTTACTTCACTCTGTATGACAGATTCTAGGTCCCTCCACCTCACTACAAGTAACTCAATTTCATTTCTTTTTATGGTGAGTAATATTGCATTGTATATATGTGCCTCTTATTCTTTATCCATTCTTTTGTCAATGGACACTTAGGTTGCTTCCATTTCCTGGCTATTGTAAATAGTGCTGCAATGAACATTGTGATATATGACTCTTTTGCCTTATTGTTTTCTCAGATTTTATTCTTCTTATAGTTTAATTCAGGTTTTTTTTTTTGGCTTTTTTGTGTCTTCTTCCAGTAGAATGTAAGTTTTTGGAAAATAGCAACTTTGTATTCTTGATTCTTAGAACACTACCTGACAATCACAGGACCTCAATAAATGTTTCAAGTGACAAATAATCAGTGGACAGTAAAGTCCTGAAATTTAGGGAGAGGAGGGGCTACAGTGGAGGTAGAATGATAGGAGAAATTTACTGAAAGGAGTGAGAACTTGTAAGGCTTTGAGGATTGAGTAAGACTAGTCAATAAGTAGATAAAGATGGAATTCTAGAAAAAAAAAAGAGTAGAACAAAGGTGGAGAGAGCAATAAACATGGTCTCCTTGGGAAAAGCAGGTGAACAGAAATTTTGTGAAGATTATGACATCAGAATTTGTGGCAAATCCAAATTGCAGAGATTCTTGGAATCAGCAATGTTAGTAACTTTCCTTCTGTTGATTTTCAGCTCCAACTACCTTTGAGCCTTTTAACCATGATCTCATTCTAAGTCTTTTGAGTGAAAGTAATATACGCTGCTCCATCACCATTTTTTTTCTTTCTTTATTTCCCAATGCAAATTTTGATGTCAGCTTGCTTGGGTCTGGCCCAGTGTGTAAGGTGATTCTAGGTTATACCCATCTTCTGTGGTTGAAACTGCCACAACAACAAAAAGGAGTATAAAATTGAAATAGTTTTTCCTTACTATCAAAAGAAGGGCCTTTGCTATGTGTATTTCGTCATCTGACAGTGATGACAGCATTTATTGTCAACACAATTTTTTTTATTAGACAGCTGGATTTTTCCCAGGGGCTGGTTGCACATCAAGTAAGGAAATCCAAATCCACAGACAAAGAGAAGCAGAGAACACAGTGGAAAATAAGGCTGCTTTCTGTTCACCCGTTTGTTCTGAGAAATTCTTAGCTCTCCACCCGCGGGAAATCAGATGTAAACAACAACAAGATGATTATTGACAATCTGGCTGGGAGATGTTAAAATGGAAATGCAGTACTTATCTTGGTGCTCTAGCTCAGATAAACTACTGTAGTAGTATAGCAGAACTTTAAATGAGGTGCCTTTTAAATGTGCTGCCCTGTCTTTCCAAATTGCCAAGCAGTAGGTAGCCAGACTGGGAATTTGAAAACATATTATGTAAAATGTCTTTATTTTCTTCAATTCTAGCCTGTATTCAGTTCTAGCCTATATTTTGTAATTGATGGGCATCAAGTGGGCCCTGCTTAGGCTGACTGATTTTTGCAGGGTGAATCTGGATCATTCACAATGCATGTTAAAGAAAGCTAATGAAAACTCTACAGTTCCATCATTATAATAGACTTGATTCAGACGGTCTAATTATCTTGCTGCCTGCTAAAATCTTAAATAATTCCACATCTGAGTGGATGGGGTAGTTGAAGAAACAATGATTGGAGATGAAGAGAGAACAAAAAGTTTTGCAACTCTCTTCATGGAACAGAGGCTTTCAGTGATACTTTTGTCAGTTGCAGTACTCAACTATCCAGGGGCTTCTTTTTCCTTCTTCCTTTTAAATGATGTTTCTTGAATTGATGCTTCAGTCAGACTGATAGGTATTCCTTATATGGATGTGTGTGTGTATATGTGTGTAGGGAGAGGTAAAGAAAAGAGGTGAGATAGAGGTAGAGATAAGTGACAGGGCAATTCAAATAGGCTTAAATACATACTTACTATTTCTCATCAGTAGAAATATCCTGAGTGTTTTTTATAAAACTTTATGACAGTATATTTACAGGTTAATAATCAGTTTGAAAATAATGATGTGGTAGGCTGCTGTTACAGTTTGTAGTATGACTTATGGGTAGAAAAGAATTATTTTATGTATAGTCAGTCTTCTTTCTTGGACAACATGGACACAGTACTTCTCTGCTTTCATCTTAGTCTGTTTTCTCTTTTGTTTTTGCTTTAGCTCAACAGAACTCACCAAAAATCCATGAAGGCTGGTGGGCATACAAGGAGGTGGTCCAGGGAAGCTTTGTCCCAGGTAAATGCACATTTATTACTTTATTTTTAAGAAAATAATTTGAGTGAAATGTAGTATTATTTCCAGAATTTTGCATTTGCTACATGGCATGGAATGTATTGCAAAAGGCATCATAGTCTGACTTATGTGTTAGATGAATCCTCCATCAAGAGAAAGTTTTTTAAGTGAGTGGTAATTTAACCAAGACTACGTTTTTCCATCTGTGCTTACATCTTAATGTCCTTCCATCTACAGGTGGCTGTGTCAGGGAGAGGGCAATGCAAGAGTTGGGGTTGAGGTTCTGTATGCTAAAATTTGGTTGAGAAAGAGTGATTTTTTAATGTTAATGAAACAGGAAGTCTGAAAACTAGCAATGAGGCTTGCTGGGATGCACGCCGTCTCTGAGGTCACTTCAGTAGCATTCACGGTCAGGACTTAGCAGATTGGGCCAAATACCAGGTAAAAAAATCATAGGTAAAGTGGATGTTTTCAGCATGGGAGGAGAGAACTGAAGACAGGTTAAAGCCAGAAACATACCATAACATTAGTTTTGAGACAAGGTAGAGTGTCGTTGTCTTCCCCCACTACTCTTATCCTAATTATAGTCCTCAGTCTTCTGCTTCTTCAAGATTGTAGGGAAAGAGGAAAGAGAAAGAGCATGAATGTTAAAGAGAAGGATGGAAGGGAAGGCAGGTGCGATATTTCAAAGTATTTTTAACTGCTTATATGTGAGAGGGTAAGAGATAAAGCTCTCAAGAGGAGGCAATGTGGGGTTCCAAATCAGGCAATGAAAACAGAGGTCAAGTGTCAGTTGAGGTCTTTGTAGTTAGTGGCAGGTGGGAAGAGCGGTACCCCCAGGTCACCTGGTTCATTCTTGGATGCTATGTCGTCTTTTCCTGTCCTTCTGTATAGTTCATTATATCAGCTGTGCAGAGCTAAGCAAGTTGCTAAACTCCTCTGAGCATCACTTTTTTCATTTGTATTGTGGGACATAAATACGTACCTTTGAAGCTTTTCATTAAGAGGAAAGCAGGCATGGTGAGAGAGAGTGAATGACCCAGGGAAAAGCCAGTTGACTGCTGAATAGTTTCATAAATTGGTATTATTAACTTGATAAATTTACTATGATACATTTATGTCTTGGCCCAGTGGGCATAGAAACTGGGCTTGATTAATTCACCCAGATATGATCAAGTTTCTAATAATATTCTTACAATAATTTAATTGACACAGATGTGTTCATATGGCATGATATAGATATATGACATTTTACACTTACAATTGGGGGCATCCCTTTCCAATCGATAGAAGGTTGTGTATTTTTTTCTGAGGAATCTTCTTCTCATATTCAAGACATCCCAGAAATTACATTTATAATAATATTTTTATGCTTCGTGATTATTAAATTAGAGCAACAAAGGGCATTCTGCCAGATTATAAATCTTGCTAAACTAGTAATATTCTCCATAGTGACTGAAATGCTCATGGATAATACTGGATACATTCTGGAAAATTTTGCTTTTCTGCTCCACAGTTTTTTGACTTTTTCCCCTTTGTTGACACATTTTTCCTTTACATGTACTTAAGTCCCTATTTTGAGTTTGTTGTTGCTTCTAAGACAACCACAGGAAAGAAGTTTTATCTTTCCTTTATGTGTTGATTTAAAAGAATTTAAGTTTCCCTTATTTCAAGTTTTAAATGAGATAATATGTATAAAACCGTCTATATGGGAACCAGTAAGGTGTGGAGTTATGAGCATGAACTCTGGAGTTGGACAGACCTGGAGCTGAATCTAGACTCTATGGCTTCCTTCTGGTAGAACTGTCAGCAAGTCACCTACCAACTCTCATTCCCCCAGGTTCTTCATCTGTTAGAATGAAGATAAGGACCAAATCATCCTCACAAAGTTTTGTGAGGATTAAATTGCATAATGTAGGTAAAGTGTCTGGTGCATCGTGTGAGTCAGTACCTGTAATGCTGTTGGCATTTCTATCATTATTTTATCATAACAACATAACTGGATATTTGATACTTCTCTGTTTGAGAAAGGAAGAGAACTGTAAATTAAAAAATGTAATCATGCAAGTGAGGGTCTCTCATGATGCTAGAACATGGAAGGTGCTTAGTAAATGTTCCTTGAACTTGTAAGCTCAAAGTGTCTCCATACAGTGACCGCTGGAGAGGAAACTTCATCATTCTCTAGATTTAACAGTCCCAAAATTCTTTGGCTTCTTGGTAAAGAAGACTGGTATCTGATAATCTCAATTCCTAAACTTTTGGGAATTTCAGATGTCTTTAAAAAGATAAGAGTCATGAGAATTTGTGAATTAAGTAATTGGACCTTAGGCTCTAACATCTCACAGACTCCAGATGACCCACTTTATCTGAATTGGTGCTTAGGCCAATGGTCCCTTTTTCTCTCATTATCATTACTGAATATAAGGTTAAGAATGTTCTTTACTTTGCCCTGGGATTTTTTTCAGATTATCGATGTGTAAAAGAGAAGAGAATCTCTTATGACTAGATTATTTGGACAAGTTTTATTGTCCATGAGCTTTTACTAGAGTGTCCATAAATAATTATCAGTTGACATAATAGTTGTGAATCTGTTACCTTAACAAAGCTTGTAGTAGATAAAAATACATGATTTCTACAGTGATGGCAAACACAAGGTTGATTTAGTGTCAGAATAGCCCACTTTGTTCAGTTCAATAGTACTTAAGGAGTAGCCACCTGATACTGAGCACATGTGTGGGACTGTTGATAAAGAGCTAACTGATACATAGTTCTTATACAAGGATAAACCCACAGTCTAAAGAGGAAATAAAGCAATAAACCCATGACTTAGTATAAGGGCTGTAATAGGGTTTATAAGACATATAAAGGAGGCCATAAAGCGTTGGGATTCAGCCTGCCTGGTGTTTAACAGATTTTGTTGTTTACTTGCTTAAATCTGTATCTTCATCCAGCATCACCCATAACCACCATCTGCCTTACAGACAGAGCACCAATTTTATTTGGGTGTTTACCTCCACATAGTCATGTGCTCAGGGAAGGAGACCTTCCTAGCCCCAGAAGGTTACTCTTGGCTATATCTACACCATGGTGATTTCAGCCTCTTTTTTTGACAGTGATTGATTTAGACGTCATGATGGCTACTTTTATGTGTCAACTTGGCTGACCCACAGTACCCAGATATCTGATCACACATTATTCTAGACTTTTCTGTGAAGATATTTTTAAAATGAGATTAGCATTTATACTGGTAGACTCTGAGTAAAGCAGATTACTCTCCATAATGTTGGTGGGCCTCATGCAATCAGTTGTGGGCCTTAAGAGAAAAAGGCTGAGGGAACTTGTGTTTCCAGAAGTTTTTGGCCTTCAGCTGCAACATCAACTGGGCCTCCAGGCTGCTGGCCTACCTTGAAAATTTCAGATTTGTCAGTCTCCATAATCATGTGAGCCCATTCCTTAAAATAAATTTCTCTCTCTGTAGACCCCCCCCCCCACACACACAAACACACACATTCTATTGGTTCTGTTTCTCTGGAACACCCTGACTAATACACTAACACAGATATGAACATATGATAAATAGTTCTCTCCATCACTTGTGAGGGGAGTCCACTGAAAAAACTTGGGAACAAAAGCCACACTAAAGATGGCAGAACAGAAAGTTGGAAAGAACCAAGATCTTTTATGGGCCACTTGAGTATTGAATTAACCATGGAACTGCCTCAGCATTTTTTTTCTTGAGATAAAAAAAAATCTTGTTGTTGGAGCCACTTTGAGTCAGGCTTTCTGTTACTTGCAGCCCAAAAAATTCTTCAAGAGTCACATTTCTCAATACAGAGCAGAAGGAAGGAAGGAAGTCTTGGGTCTTGACAATCTTCAGGATTATCCAAAGTGGATAAGGAGAAGAATGTGAGGATTATCAGGATAAACAGCACTGGCAAAGAGGAGTGAAAATTCACTGTGGGTTTGGGGAATGCTGGGTACCTCTGAGTCTCTAAGAGGCAGGGTACACGATAAGATGTGATGAATGAGGAGACCAGCAAGGTCATCAGGGGCCATGCTGTTAAATTCTTTGTGTTCCATGTTCAAGAGCTTAGGCACAGCTTTTTGGTTGTTTTGTTTTGTTCTGTTTTTTAAATAGAGGGATTATAAGACATTTTTAAGCTCTGGAGTGACACAATCAAATGTAAATTTTAAAAAGCCAGCTATGAGCCAAATGGCCATGGACATGACAAAATTACACATATTTACAGTGTAGCTATTGATGAAAAAGACCAGAAGACTAGCATAAAAGATATACAACTAAAGGTGTAAAGAAGGAACCACAACAGGACAGGTAAAAGGGTCAGAGAAGCAGTATAGTCGAGACCCATAGACCCAGGTGGGCCATCCACAAATGGGAGGATAATTATAGTTGCAAGGAGCATGGGATCCAAGCCCCACACTGGGCTCCCCAGCCTGGGGGTTCTGCACCATGAAGATGAGCCCCCAGAATGTTTGGCTTTGAAAGCCATCAGGGCTTACTTTTGGGAGAGTCAGAGGGCTGTGGGAAATAGAGACTCCAATCTTAAAAGGCCCACACAAAATCTCACACACTGCAGGACCCAGGAAAGAAGCAGTAATTTGAAAGGATTCTGGGTCATACCAACTTGCTGATCTTAGAGAGTCTCCTGGAGAGACAGAGGGTAACTGGAGCTCATCCTGGGAATACAGACACTGGTGGCAGTCATTTTGGGGATCTTGTTCTACCACAGTTACACTGATTCTGGCAAGCACTATTTTGGAGTCCTCTCTGTAGCTTATTAGTGCTGGAACTGTCCTCACCCACCAACAGGGTGGCTGCCTTAAAGCCCCCTGAGCCCACAGCCATTCCAGAACCCAGCTTTTACACCAGAGGGCCCAGGACCCAGCATAAATAGCTCCAGACCACGCTCACCAACCAGTGGACAGGCACCAACTCTGAGACCCCCTGGGCCCTGCAGCCAGAGACCCTGGGACCTGGATCCAGCCACTAGCCCCAGGAACTGCTGGAGCTTTGAAATCAGCCACTTTGTGACCCAGCCCTGCCCACCAGTGACTGGTAGCCTCGTCACAAGGCAGGGCTGGCAACCAACACACTCAGTCCATATAGGAGCACACTAGAGTATATAGCTCTGTCGACCAGAGGTGAGTGTGCTGCTGGGATACCTAGGACATCTTCCACAAAAAAGCCACTTCTCCACAATTGAGAAATGTAAGCAACCTTCCAAATGCATAGAAATAAAAAGAGCAAATTAAGAAAAATTAGGCAACAGAGGAATATGTTCCAAATGAAAGAACAAAATAAAACCACAGAAAAACTAAGTGAAGTGGAGATAAGCAGTCTACCTAATAAAGAGTTCAAAGTAATGATCATAAAGATGTTCAAAGAACTTGAGAGAAGTTTGGATAAACAGAGTGAGAAGTTAAACATTTTAACAGAGTTTAAAAATATAAAGAAGAACCAGACAGAGCTGAAACATATAATATCTGAAGTAAAAAGTACACTAGAAGGAACCAACAGTAGAGTAGATGATACAGAGGAACAATTCAGTGCATTGGAAGACAGAGAAGTGGAAATCATTGAAGCTGAACAAAAAGAGAAAAAAGAACAAAAAGAAATGAGGACAATTTAAAAGACCTTGGAAACAACATCAAGTGTACTGACATTCACATTATAGGAATCTCAGAAGGAAAAGAGAGAGAGAAAGGGACAGAGAACATATTTGAAGACATAAGAGCTGAAAATTTCCCTAACCTGGGAAAGGAAACAGACATCAAGGTCCAGGAAGCACAGAGAGTCCCAAACAAGATCAACTCAAAGGGGACTACATCAAGACACATTGTAATTAAAATGGCAAAAATTAAAGATAAAGAGAGAATAATAAAAGTGGCCAGGGAAAAGCAACAAGTTACATACAAGGGAACACCCATAAGGCTATCAGCAGACTTTTCTGCGGGTCAGAAGGGAGTGGCACTATATATATATATATATATATATATATATATATATATATATATATATATATATATATATATATTTTTTTTTTTTTTTTTTTTTTTTTTTTTTGCGGTACACGGGTCTCTCACTGTTGTGGCCTCTCCCATTGCGGAGCACAGGCTCCGGATGCACAGGCTCAGCGGCCATGGCTCATGGGCCTAGCCGCTCCGCAGCATGTGGGATCTTCCTGGACCAGGGAACAAACTCGTGTCCCCTGCATCGGCAGGCGGACTCTCAACCACTGAGCCACCAGGGAAGCCTGCGGCACAATATATTTAAAGTGATGAAAGGAAAGCTGCAACCAGGATGGTGGAGCATAGGCAGGGCAGACGGATGAGCACATATATGTCTGAAGGAAAAGCAGTGGATGGAAGCTTCTCTGGTATGTAAAGCATACTGTGAGTTAAATTTTGGAGGCATTGGAATGAGTTGTTTCAAACATATACTTAGTGTGAGGTTACTGTTAGCTGTGCTGTTTACAGGGTAAACCAAGAATAAAGTAGCCAACCCCAGACTTCTGCCTGGTGCAAAGTCTTGCATATGAAATGTCTACTAATACTCTAATTGATAAAGGCAAATATATGGTAAATGAAGTAAATAATGATTTTCTACATTATATAGGCACAATGATCAAGGGATCAATCCACGAGGAAGATTAAATAATTAGAAATATATATGGTTCCAACATAGAAGCATCTAAATACATAAAGCAAATATTAACAGACATAAAGTGAGAAATTGGCAGTAACACAATAATATTGGGGACTTTTTTTTCTTTTTTTTGCTGCACACGGGCCTCTCACTGTTGTGGTCTCTCCCGTTGTGGAGCACAGGCTCCGGACGCGCAGGCTCAGCGGCCATGGCTCACAGGCCCAGCTGCTCCGCAGTATGCGGGATCCTCCCAGACCGGGGCACAAACCCGTTTCCCCTGCATCAGCAGTTGGACTCTCAACCACTGCGCCACCAGGGAAGCCCAATATTGGGGACTTTAGCACTTCACTTACATCAATGGACAGACCATCGAGATAGAAAATCATTAGGGAAACACTGACGTTAAATGACACATTAGACCAAATGAACTTAGTAGATGTGTATAGAACTTTCCATCCAAAGCAGCAGAATACACATTCTTTTCAAGTGCACATGGAACAGTCTCCAGGATAGATCACATGCTGGGTGACAAAATAAGTTTAAGTAAATTCAAGAAAATTGAAATCATGTCAAACATTTTTTTGGGTCACAATAATGTGAGACTAGAAATCAACTGCAAGGGAAAAGCAACAAATAGCATACAAGGGAATCCCCATAAGGTTAACAGCTGACCATTCAGCAGAAACTCTGAAAGCCAGAAGGGAGTGGCAGGACATATTTAAAGTGATGAAAGGGAAAAGCCTACAAACAAGTTTACTCTACCCAGAAGGATCTCATTCAGATTTAACAGAGAAATTAAAACCTTTACAGAGAAGCAAAAGCGAAGAGAATTCAGCACCACAAAACCAGCTCTACAACAAATTCTAAAGGAAATTTACTAGGTCTGGTGGGTTTTTGCCTTGCTCCTTCATCTGCTGTGTGTTTCTCTGTCTTATTTTACTTAACTTTCTGTGTTTGGGGTCTCCTTTTTGCAGGCTGCAGGTTCATAGTTTTCATTGTTTTTGGTGTCTATCCCCAGTGGCTAAGGTTGATTCAGTGGGTTGTGTAGGCTCCCTGGTGCAGGGGACTAGTACTTGTGTTCTGGTGGATGAGGCTGGATCTTGTCTTTCTGGTGGGCAGGTCCATGTCTGGTGGTGTGTAGTGGGGTGTCTGTGGCCTTATTATAATTTTAGGCAGCCTCTCTGCTAATGGATGGGGTTGTGTTCCTGTCTTGCTAGTTGTTTGGCATAGGGTGTCTTACACTATAGCTTGCTGGGTGTTGAGTGGAGCTGGGTCTTGGCGTTGAGATAGAGATCTCTGGGAGATTTTCATCATTTGATATTACATGGAGCTCGGAGTTCTCTTGTGGACCAGTGTCTTGAAGTTGGCTCTCCCACCTCAGAGGCATAGCACTGACTCCTGGGTGCAGCACCAAGAGCCTTTCATCCACACAGCTAAGAATAAAAGGGAGAAAAAGTAGAAAGAAAGAATTAGTAGAAGGAAGAAAGAAAGAGAGAGAGAGAGAGAGAGAGAGAGAGAGAGAGAGAGAGAGAGAGGGAGGGAGGGAGGGAGAGAGAGAGAGAGAAAGAAAAAAGATAAAGTAAAATAAAATAAAGTAAAATAAAATAGTTTTTAAAATAAAAAATAATTGTTAAGAAAAAATATTCTTTTTAAGTGATAAAAAGAAACAACAAAAAAACCCCAAAACAATGGAGAGACAGAACCCTGGGACAAATGGTAAAAGTAAAGCTATACAGACAAAATCACACACAGAAGCATACACATACACACTCACAGAAAGAGAAAAAGGGAAATATATATATATATATCTCATTGCTCCCAAAGTCCACCTCCTCAATTTGGGATGATTTGTTGTCTCTTCAGGTATTCCACAGATGTAGGGTACATCAAGTTGATTGTGGAGATTTAATCCTCTGCTCCTGAGGCTACTGCGAGAAATTTCCCTTTCTCTTGTTTGCACAGCTCCCAGGGTTCAGCTTTGGATTTGGACCCGCCTCTGCATGTAGTCATCTGAGGGCGTCTGTTCTTTGCTCATACAGGACAGGGTTAAAGGATGAGCTGATTCGGGGGCTTTAGCTTACTCAGGCTTGGGGGGATGGAGGGGTACGGATGCAGGGCAAGCCTGTGGCGGCAGAGGCCGGTGTAACGTTGCACCAGTCTGAGGCGCACGGTGCGTTCTCCCAGGGAAGTTGTCCCTGGATCACGGGACCCTGGCAGTGGCAGGCACACAGGTTCCCAGGAGGGGAGGTGTGGATAGTGACCTGTGCTTCCTCACAGGCTACTTGGTGACTACAGCAAGAAAAACCTCATTGGTTTTTCCTGTTCATTTTTCATTTTTCAGATGGCCCTTTTGACCGGGGGGCAGTGAGACTTCATTGTAGTGCAGATTTCCTTTGCAAGCTTGGTTGGTTGGTTTCCTGAATATATTCAGGAAAAAACGCATACGCCCTTTTTGGCCAAGTGCATGATTGTGGACGTTCTGCCTCTTTTCCTATGCTTTACATGCAATTCCAGTCTACCTCCTGAAATCGGTTTCCTGCAATTCTGTCCCGCTTTCAAGTCCTCTTGGCAGCCTTATTTCAATATATTTTTGGACGATAGCTGTCATTTATAACTCATCTCATGCCCGTCTCTGGGGTCAGCACTGATAGCCATGGCTCATGCCCATCTCTGGAGCTCCTTTAAGCGGCACTCTTAATCCCCTCTCCTCGGTCACCAGGAAACAAAGAGGCAAGAAAAAGTCTCTTTTATCTTCGGCAGCTCCAGACTTTTTCCCAGACTCCCTCCCGGCTAGCTGTGGTGCACCAGCCCCCATCAGGTTGTGTTCACGCAGCCAACCCCAGTCTTCTCCCTGAGATCTGACCTCCGAAGCCCAAGGCTCAGTTCCCAGACCCCACCTGCCCTGGCTGGTGAGCAGACAAGCCTTTCAGGCTGGTGAGTGCTGGTTGGCACCGATCCTCTGTGTGGGAATCTCTCCACTTTTCCCTCTGCACCCCTGTTGCTGCACTCTCCTCCATGGCTCCGAAGCTCCCCCCTCTGCCACCCACAGTCTCCACCCGCGAAGGGGCTTCCTAGTGTTTGGAATCCTTTCCTCCTTCACAGTTCCCTCCCACTGTTGCAGCACCGTCCCTATTCTTTTGTCTCTGTTTTTTCTTTTTTTTTTTTTGCCCTACCCAGGTACTTGGGGAGTTTCTTGCCTTTTGCGGGGTCTGAGGTCTTCTACCAGTGTTCAATAGGTGTTCTGCAGGAGTTGTTACACATGTAGATGTGTTTCTGATGTATTTGTGGGGAGGAAGGTGATCTCCATGTCTTACTCTTCCACCATCTTGAAGCTCCTTCCTACCATACTGTTTTGATTACTGTAGCTTTGAAGTATAGTCTGAAGTCAGGGAGCCCCATTTTTATTTCTCAAGATTGCTTTGGGTCTTTTGTGTTTCTATACAACAAATTGTGATTTTTTTTTGTTTTCTGTGAAAAATGCAATTGGTTCTTAAGGGTCTTTTGTGTTTCTTAAGGGTCTTTTGTGTTTCCATACAATAAATTGTGATTTTTTTTGTTTTACTTCTGTGAAAAATGCGATTGGTAGTTTGATAGGGACTGCATTGACTCTGTAGATTGCTTTGGGTAGTATAGTCATTTTCATAATATTGATTCTTCCAATCCAAGAACATGGTATAACTCTCCATCTGTTTGTGTCATCTTTAATTTATTTGATCAGTGTCATAGTTTTCTGCATACAGGTCTTTGGCCTCCTTAGGTAGGTTTATTCCTAGGTATTTTATTCTTTCTGTTGCAGTTTTAAATGGAAGTGTTTCTTTAATTTCTTTTTCAGATTTTTCTTCATTAGAGTATAGGAATGCAAGAGATTTCTGTGCATTAATTTTGTTTCCTTCTAGTTTACCAAATTCATTGATTAGCTCTAGTAGTTTTGTGGTAGCATCTTTAGGATTCTCTATGTATACTATCATGTCATCTGCAAACAGTGACAGTTTCACTTCTCATTTTCTGATTTGGATTCCTTTTATTTCTTTTTCTTCTCTGATTGCTGTGGCTAAAACTTCCAAAACCAAGTGGAATAATGGTGGTTAGAGTGGGCAGTCTTGTCTTGTTCCTGATCTTAGTGGAAATGGTTTCAGTTTTTCACCATTGAGGAAGATGTTGCTGTGGGTTTGTCATATATGGCCTTTATTATGTTGAAGTATGTTCCCTCTATACCTACTTTCTGGAGGGTTTTTTTTTTTTATCATAAGTGAGTGTTGGATTCTGTCAAAAGCTTTTTCTGCATTTATTGAGATTATCATATGGTTTTCTCCTCCTATTTGTTAATATGGCTTATCACATTGATTGATTTGCATATATTCAAGAATCCTTGTATTCCTGGAATAAACCCCAATTGATCATGGTGTGTGATCCTTTTAATGTGCTGGTGGATTCTATTTCCTAGTATTTTGTTGATGATTTTGGCATTTATCAGTGACATTTGCAATATCAGTGATATTGGCCTGTAGTTTCCTTTATTTGTGGCATTTTTATGTGGTTTTGGTATAAGGGTGATGGTGCGCTTGTAGAATGAGTTTGTGAGTGTTCCTCCTCTGCTATATTTTGGAAGAGTTTGAGAAGGTTAGGTGTTAGCTCTTCTCTAAATGTTTGATAGAATTCTCCTGTGAAGCCATCCGGTCCTGGGCTTTGGTTTGCTGGAAGATTTTTAATCACAATTTCAATTTCAGTGCTTGTGATTGGTCTGCTTTTATTATCTATTTCTTCCTGGTTCAGTCTCAGAAGCATTGTGCATTTCTAAGAATTTGTCCATTTCTTCCAGGTTGTCCATTTTATTGGCATAGAGTTGCTTGTAGTAATCTCTCATGATCTTTTGTATTTCTGCAGTGTCAGTTGTTACTTCTTTTTCATTTGTAATTCTATTGATTTGAGTCTTCTCCCTTTTTTTCTTGATGAGTCTGGCTAATGGTTTATCAATTTTGTTTATCTTCTCAAAGAACCATCCTTCAGTTTTATTGTTCTTTGTTATTGTTTCCTTCGTTTCTTTTTCATTTTTTTTCTGATCTAATATTTATGATTTCTTTTCTTCTGCTAACTTTCGGGTGTTTTTGTTCTGCTTTCTCTAATTCCATTACGTGTAAGGTTAGGTTGTTTATTTTAGATGTTTCTTGTTTCCTGAGGTAGGATTGTATTGCTGTAAACTTCCCTCTTAGAACTGCTTTTGCTGCATCCCATAGGTTTTGTGTCATCATGTTTTCATTGTCACTTGTTTCTAGGTATTTTTTGATTTCCTCTTTGATTTCACCAGTGATCTCTTGGTTATTTAGTAGTGCATCGTTTAACTTCCCTGTGTTTGTATATTTTACAGATTTTTTCCTGTAATTGATATCTAGTCTCATAGTGTTGTGGTCAGAAAAGTTACTTAATATGATTCCAGTTTTCTTAAATTTTCAAAGGCTTGATTTGTGACCCCAGATATGACCTTTCCTGGAGAATGTTACATGGGCACTTGAGATAAAAGTGTATTCTGTTGTTTTTGGATGGAGTGTCCTATAAATAGCAGTTAAGTCTGTCTTGTTTAATGTATCATTTAAAGCTTGTGTTCCTTATTTATTTTCATTTTGGATGATCTGTCCATTGGTGAAAGTGGGGTGTTAAAGTCCCCTACTATTATTTTATTACTGTTGTTTTCCGCTTTTATGTCTGTTAGCATTTGCCTTATGTATTGAGGTGCTCCTAAGTTGGGTTCATAAATATTAAAAATTGTTATATCTTCATCTTGGATTTATCCTTTGATCATTATGTAGTGTACTTCTTTGTCTCTTCTAATAGTCTTTATTTTAAAGTCTATTTTGTCTGATATGAGAATTGCTACTCCAGGTTTCTTTTGATTTCCCTTTGCATGGAATATCTTTTTCCATCCCCTTACTTTCAGGCTGTATGTGTCCCTTGGTCTGAAGTGGGTCTCTTGTAGGCAGAATATATACAGTTCTTGTTTTCGTATCCATTCAACCAGTCTATGTCTTTTGGTTGGAGCATTTAATCCTTTTACATTTAAGGTAATTATCAATATGTATGTTCCTATTACCATTTTCTTAATTGTTTTGTGTTTGTTATTGTAGGTCCTTTCCTTTTCTTGTGTTTCCTGCCTAGAGAAGTTCTTTTAGCATTTATTGTAAAGCTGTTTGGTGGTGTTGAATTCTCTTAGCTTTTGCTTGTTTGTAAAGGTTTTAATTTCTCACTCGAATCTTAATGAGTTCCTTGCTGGGTAGAGTAATTTTGCTTGTAGGTTTTTCCCTTTCATCACTTTAAATATGTCTTGCCACTCCCTTCTGGCTTCCAGATTTTGTGCTGACAGATCAACTGTTAACCTTATGGGGATTCCCTTGTATGTTAATTACTGCTTTTCCCTTGTTGCTTTTAATATTTGTTCTTTGTATTTAATTTTTGATAGTTTGATTAATATGTGTCTTGGTGTGTTTCCCCTTGGATTTATCCTGTATGGGACTCTCTGTGCTTCCTGGACTTGATTATTTCCTTACCCATATTAGGGAAGTTTTCAACTATAATGTGTTCAAATACTTTCTCAGTCCCTTTTTTTTTTTCTCTTCTTCTTCTGGGACCCCTATAATTTGAATGTTGGTGTGTTTGATGTTGTTCCAGATGTCTCTGAGGTTGTCCTTAATTCTTTTCATTCTTTTTTCTTTATTCTGCTCTGTGGTAGCTTTTTCCACTGTTTTATCTTCCAGGTCACTTATCTGTTCTTCTGCCTTCAGTTATGCTGCTATTGATTCCTTCTAGAGAATTTTTAGTTTCATTTCTTGTGTCATTCATCATTGTTTGTTTGCTCTTTAGTTCTTCTAGGTCCTTGTTAAACATTTGTTTTATGTTCTCCACTCCATTTCCAAGATTTTGATTATCTTTATTATCATTACTCTGAATTCTTTTTCAGATAGACTGCCTTTTTCCTCTTCATTTGTTTGGTCTGGTGTGTTTTTACTTTGCTCCTTCATCTGCTGTGGTTTTCTCTGTCTTCTCATTTTGCATAACTTACTGTGTTTGGTGTCTCCATTTTGCAGGCTGCAGGTTCGTAGTTCCCATTGTTTTTGGTGTGTGCTACCAGTGGCTAAGGTTCATTCAGTGAGTTGTGTAGGCTTCCTGGTGGAGGGGACTGGTGCCGGTATTCTGGTGCCTGAAGCTGGATCTTGTCTTTCTGGTGGGAAGGACTATATCCTGTTGTGTGTTTTGGGGTGTCTGTGGCCTTATTATGATTTTAGCCAGCCTCTCTACTAATGGATGGGGTTGTGTTCCTGTCTTGCTAGTTGTTTGGCATAGTGTGTCCAACACTGTAGCTTGCTGGCTGTTGAGTGGAGCTGGGTCTTAGCGTTGAGATGGAGATCTCTGGGAGAGCTTTCGCTGTTTGATATTACACCTGGCTGGGAGGTCTCTGGTGGACAAATATCCTGAGCTCAGCTCTCCCACATCAGAGGCTTGGGCCTGACACCTGGCCAGAGCACCAAGATGCTGTTAGCCACACAGCTCAGAAGAAAAGGGAGAAAAAAAAAAAGGAAAGAAAGAAAAAATAAATAAAATAAAGTTATTAAAATAGAAAAAAAATTATTCAAAATAAAAACATTAAAAGTAATAAAAAAAGAAAGAGAGAAAGAAGAGAGCAATGATACTAAAAAACAAATATTCCAATGATAACAAGTGGTAAAAACTATTGTAAAAAAGAAAAAAAATCAGAATGGACAGTCAGAACCCTAGGATAAATCACAAAAGTGAAGCTATACAGACAAAATCACACAAAGAAGTATACACATACACACTCACAAAAAGAGAAAAAGGAAAAATATATATATATATAAATAAAAAAAGGAAGAGAGCAACCAAATCAATAAGCAAATCTACCAGTTATAATAAGCTCTAAATACTAAACTAAGATAAACATACAACCAGAGACAAATTAGATGCAGAAAGCAGACCCCAAGTCTACAGTTGCTTCCAAAGTCCACTGCCTCAATGTTGGGATGATTCATTAGGTATTCCAGTGATACTGGGTATATCAAGTTGATTGTGGAGATTTAATCTGCTGCTCCTGAGGCTGCTGGGAAAATTTCCCTTTCTCTTCTTTGTTCACACAGCTCTTGGGGTTCAGCTTTGAATGTAGCTCTGCCACTGCATGTAGGTCGTCTGAGGGTGTCTGTTCCCCATCCAGACTGGACAGGGTTAAAGGAGCGGCTGATTATAGGGCTCTGGCTCACTCAGGCTTGGGGGAGGGAGGGGTACGGGATGTGGAGTGAGCCTGCAGCGGCTGAGGCTGATATGACGTTGCAACAGCCTGAGGTGGGCCATGTATTCTCTCAGAGAAATTGTCCCTGGATCATGGGACCCTGGTAGTGGTGGGCTGCACATTCTCCCAGAAGGGTGGTGTGGATTTTGACCTGTGCTTGCACACAGGCTTCTTGTTGGCTATAGCAGCAGCCTTAGTATTTCATGCCCATCTCTGGGGTCCGCACTGATAGCCGTGGCTCGCTTCCATCTCTGGAGCTCATTTAGGCAGTGCTCTGTATCCCCTCTCTTCATGCATCCTGAAACAATTGTCTCTTGCCTCTTAGGCAGTTCCAGAGTTTTTCCCTGTCTACCTCCCGGCTAGCTCTGGCGCACTAGCTCCCTTCAGGCTGTGTTCACACAGCCAACCCCAGTCCTCTCCCTGGGATCTGAACTCTGAAGCCCGAGCCTCAGTTCCAGCCCCCACCTGCCTCGGCGGGTGAGCAGACAAGCCTCTCAGGCTGCTGATTGCTCGTCGGCACTGATCCTCTGTGCGGGAATCTCTCTGCTTTGCCCTTTGCATCCCTGTTCCTGTGCTCTCCTCCGTGGCTCTGAAGATTCCCGCCCCCCCCCTTCCCACATCTCCGCCAGTGAGGGGGCTTCCTAGTGTGTGGAAACTTTTCCTCCTTCATAGCTCCCTCCCCGAGGTGCAGGTCCCATCCCTATTCTTTTGTCTCTGTTCTTCCTTTTGCCCCACCTAGGCACGTGTGGAGTTTCTTCCTTTTGGGAAGTCTGAGGTCTTCTGCCATAATTCAGTAAGTGTTCCTGTAGGAGTTGTTCCACATGTAGATGTAGTTTTGATGTATTTGTGGGGAGGAAGGTGATCTCCATGTCTTACTCCTCCACCATCTTGAAGGTGCCCCCCAGTGCTTCTTATGCTTCCTCGCATTCATAGACACTATATCAGCTATTATCTCATTTCCAGCTCATGTCATTTTCATGTTTTTAATACCCAGAACCTAACACAGCACCTAAGATATGGTTAGAACTTCATACACACTTTCAGAACAAATAAGATTTTGATTGAAGCACCAATTCCCTCCCTTACTGGCTTTATAACCTCATGTAGGTCATTGAATCAATATATCTGGCATTATTCTCCTTTTGTATAAAATAAAGAAGTTGAATCATAGGGGTGGTTCCCCAAGTGTAGTCTCTGGACCAGCAGCATCAGCACCACCTAGCAACTTGTTGGAAATGCAAATTCTTAGGCTCCCAGACACGCTGAATTACAATCTCTGGGATTGGGGCCCTGAAACCTGTGTTTATAATAAACCCTCTAGGTGATTCTGATGCATGGTATCATTTAAAAACTGCTAGACTGGGGTTGTAAAACTGTGGCCTGTGGACCCACAGGGCGAGTCCCATCCAAGGCTTGTTTTTGTACAGGAAAGTTCTGCTAATCTCTACATTAAATGATATGATCACTGAGGTGCCTTCCAGTTCTATGATTCCTTGGTTATGAGTACAGTGTCTTATCCCTGATTGACAGGGGACTGCCAGTCAGGAGACCTGGGTTCTAGACCATCTGTTTCTACCTTGTTGTAATGTACAATAAGTTATTTCTCCTCTCCGAAGCTCAGTTTTCTCATCCTGAAAAATGACATTAGGGTAAGTTTGCTGAGTCAGTCAGAATCCAGTTAGGAAAAGAGAAACCATGCCAGCTATCTCAAACAATAGGAATTTAACATGGGGAATTGGGGTACACAGATGTTTGAAAGCTGAAAGCAGAAAAAGGGAGAGCCAAGGCAACTTGGCAGGAATAAAACCAGAGCAGCTCCCACCCTTAGAACTTGGGGAACAGAAAGGAAGAGGCCACTAAGAATTTGGGAATTGGAAGGTGGGCCCTGAAGGACTATAACTTAAACCTCTAAGGTGACAGCATTACAAGCTGCTGCTCATACTCCTAAGAAGGTGATTTCCTGTGGCTGGTACTTGAGAATACACAGCTTTATGGTTTCTTGAATTAATAAAAGTGTGTGGCCCAGTAAATGCTTGAAATATCAAGGAAGCTGTAGCCCACCTGATACTAAGATAGCATGGCAGGGTGGGGGTGTGTGTGCAGCTCCGTAGCTGGAGACTGCAATGGGGTGGTATTCTAGTGAGGGAGGTGAGGCCTTGTAGACCAGACCTGGGATTGGTGGGAAAAGCTGAAAACTAGTCATAATTACTTTTTGCTGCTGGTACAGTAAAGTTGACAAGTACTGAAGCTGGAAAGGGGCACTTTCTCCCTTCCTCCCAACTTCCAGATTCCCACCAATGCCTTTCACTGGCAGAACCTGACATGAAGATAGCCAGAAAGGAGATAGGAAATGCAGCATATAGAGTTCCAGCCCCAGCATCACAGAACAGAGAATAGAAGGGGGAAAGGAGGGATTTGGAGCTGAGAGACAGGCAAATAACAAGCACGGTCAGTCTGATGATCTTCCAGGTCCCTCTGTACTTGAGGAATTGCATTATATAAGCATATTGGTTACATAGATATGCCATGGATCCATGCATGACTTTTTCACCCACTTCAGGTGTTATGGGACATGACCATCCTTTGAGAATGATATTTATCATGACCTCTAATATCATGGCTCTGAAAGGGCCTGTTTTACTCCCGGAATGTTTTAGGTTGAAAGAAGAATAAAAATAATGCACTTTTTTTTTTTTGAGCAACAGTTATGTCCCAGACATTGTTTCCCAATACAAAGATAACTAATAGATTGAATTTTACTCCTTTCAAGAATGTCCTTTAATAAAAGCATTTTCCCTTAGGAAATATTATTAATAAAAGTTGCTTTTCCTCTAGGCTACCTCCCTAATCCCATCTTCCATCAACACCCATCCAGGCTATCCTTTTCTCTACCTACTTGAGCTGTACACTAGACTAATTGTTTGTTTTTATTTAATAAAGCATAGCTCTTACTTTGTGTTCTAAGAGCTTTTCAAACACTAATTCATTCAGTCATCATAACAATCCCATGATGTGGGTGTTGTTATTAGATGTATTTTACAGGTGAGGAGTTGAGACTTGAAAAAGCCAAGTTATTTTCCTAAGGTCACACACTGATGAAATGGGAGAGCCAGGATTTTGATTCAGACAGTCTGGCTTCAGACTCTTCTGATCACCATACTCAAATATGGTGTACTGGTGTACTATCGTGTAACCATCACCCAGCTCTGCCACATCTGAAAATGCTGCCATATTTTTTCATGTCTCTCTCTTCTAAGAAGTAAAGCTGCAATTATAGTTAGAGCCATCTGTGTACCTCTCCTTAATCATTTTTTATTTCTTTCCTACCTTGAGCAAACCACTATCCAACATTTTGTATTCTCATGCAAACTTTTTATCATATACTTTTACTATAATTTTATATATGTATCCAGTAAACAATTTAAAGCATTATTTCCAAGGTGTTAATCCTTATTGGTATGATGTCCTATAATACATATCCTTCTACAGATTTTTTGTTTTTTGTTTTTTACCATTCAACATGTTTCTGAGATTTATTTATGTTGGTAGATTCACTGGGTTTTAGTTCATTTAACTGCTGAATAGTAGTCCATTATATGGATTTATTACAATTTATTTTCCATTCTGCTGTCGATAAACATTTAAGTTATTTCTAATTTTTCACTGTTACAAACAATCTACAGTAAACCTTCTCTATTTCTTCTTGGGCACACATGTCGATTTGTATTATTTCTGGATTATAGGGTATACACATTTTCAGTTTTACTAGGTACTTCCATAGTGTTCTCCAAATTGGTTGCACTCATATGAGGAGTTAGTATATATCTTTATCAGGCTTTTGCATTTTCTCAGCGTGATGGGGGCTGAAATGGCATCTCCTTGTTGCTGTCTTTGAGTTCAAACAAGTATGAGCCACATGATGCAATTTTACTGTTTCACATCTCTGTGCTTGCTATTTCATTTTTCCTGGAATGTTTTCGTGTTTCTTCACTTCAAAATATCTATTTTTCTTTCATTACCCTAACTCAAACATTCCTCTTAGCTTCTAGTGATCCATGGTCTTCCAAACACATTTTGCTGCTTTCTATTTTTTGTTCCACAGCGCTTTGATCTTAACAGAAGGATAATGTTTATGTCAGTTGTCCTTGCATAATTATTAATAGTGCCCTTTTGTTCTCAAAAGTGACCCAGTTTGGACAATGAATCAATAGTGACCTCCTTGATATTAACTCCATTATGGCTTATATCGTAGTTTTTATTTATTTTTCGGTATGCAGGCCTCTCACTGTTGTGGCCTCTCCCATTGCGGAGCACAGGCTCCGGACGCGCAGGCTCAGTGGCCATGGCTCACGGGCCCAGCCGCTCCGCAGCATGTGGGATCTTCCCGGACCAGGGCACTAACCCGTGTCCCCTGCATCGGCAGACGGACTCTCAACCACTGCACAACCAGGGAAGCCCTATCGTAATTTTTTGACATCACATATTTGCCCATTTTTCCCCCTTGAAAATCTAAGGTCTCCTAGACCACTCCTTTGTCATCTAGAAAAGTTTTTAGCCACTCATGATTTATTATCTTTTAATGGAACCTGACTTGGCTCAAACCCACCTTCTTCTTGCAAGGAAAAAATGTGAAGAACTCTCTGTAGCAGGTTTATTCCATTTTCTTATTAGCACTTTGCCAAGAGCAAGACATCATGAAGTCAATAACTAAAGTAAAAGAAGGAGACTGCTTTATGTTTTTGCTTCAAGTTTTACTTGAGAGTTTAGTTTCACAAGATAATTAGAATAAGCCATTGTGTTTCTAGCATGTTAAAAAAGATACAATGCCTTACGGTTTAGAATTATTTAGGAAGCTATCAAGTAGACCTATGCAAGCAGGGAATTTCTCTTCAAAGAAAGTGCAAAGTGAAAATGATAATAATAAAATGGTATTGATAGCCTTTGGTTGCCATGGAAATGCTAGTTCACCCACTCCTGCTAGGTACTGTGGTTCATTTCACAATATTAGGTGTAGTAGAAGATCACATATCCACTTTTATTGTTTCATGGGCTGTAGTGGTAAGCATAGAAATATGCATTTAATTTTGTGCATTGACATGACCTCCCTGTTGGGTTTAGAAGGCAGAATGTCAGTGCTCTAAACTTAATCCATTTTATTTGCATGTATGAGATTCGAGATGTTTGCTGTGCCCATGATGGCTCCTGTATTTTTCAGAGTGCTTACTATTTTAAATTCCTGCCCTTCTGTTAAAACTTTGTATGGCACTGAAAATGTGTTCACAGCAGTTATATCACAAAGATTGTAAGGGAGTCACAAATTCTCAATTTCTAATATTTTTCAACTTTATCAGTTTGTTCTACCATTCAATTAGTGGATTGAGCAAGTTAGTACAAAGGGGGATTTGGGGGGTTGGGAGGAAAGACAATAGTATTTATTGAACCCATGATATGACCAAGGAACTGTGTGAAGAACTTTACAATTATTTTTATGTTCAATCCTTAAGACATTAGAAACCGTTGATTTTTTAAAAAAATATTTTTTAAAACCCAGTATTAGAGAAGGGAGGTGATTTTCATATACTCCTTCATATGATTAGTGACAAAAACCAGTGTCATTCCCAACATATGGTGGTAACTGGTAAAAAATATGTATTTTTTAAAAAGATAAGAATTTATATTTTTGGGTACAGTTAAGCAAATTTATTTATGCTTTGCATTTTCCGGAGCCGGGTCATTGTCAGACACAATTATAAGCCAAATATTTTAGTTTACTTTGCTCATGCCTTGATGTGTATCTGAGGACTGCATATGTGGAGTAGACACAGAAGTGGAATCCAGTTTGTATCCCTTTGCTTCCATATGACTTCTCAGTTCCCATAGGACTAAGGCAAGTTTCCTTTGTCATTCTGAATATTCTCACCTCTTCCCTTCCACAGGGACTGCCTCATAGTACACACTCTTTTTCAATTCATTCCATTAATGTTATTCAACAGTTTTGAAACTCATCATTAAGGCAGAAAGGTTAACAGGCCCTACTGCATGATCTTTAAAGGCTGATAATGTCAAGATAAATGCTTTCTCTTAAATCTGTTTTTAAAGGCCAGAATCATGCATGCATCTCTGGGAGAGGATAATGACAACAAAATTATTACCAGGAGCCAATCCCTGTAATCATGGGTGCCAGCTAGGATTTATTGCTCAGTTGGACAAAAGCCTCTGCCACCAAAAGCCTATTGTTCATCCTTGGTGGACTTAATTTTAGGGTGTGAAGGGTAAGTCATGGCTCTATACCCTGCAACAAAACGGTATGTTCTCTACGGAAGTGAACAGATGCGTTTGCTTGACATGATAATTTTTGACTTTACAAAAAGTCTTTCTCTCTTAGAGTATACATATAAAATGTGTAAGATAAATACACATGTAATATTGTGATACAATAAATTATAAAATAAATCCACTTTTTAGTTCAGCCACATGGCTTTTCATACTTGGACATAAAATCAAACCTACGGGTAAGGAGTTGTAAGTTTCTTAGAAACATTTGTGATCAGGTTTCAATGGCTCATTCTTCTCGATATTTTTGCTTCCCTTCAGAGATTCAGATTCAAGGTGACTGAAGTGCTCACTGTTGGCCAGACACCATGCCAGGTACTTTGTATCTCACTCTCCCACAATAATGACATGAATATTATTTATAGGATAGGGTAGGAATATATGGTATTTCTTAGATGAGAAACAGATGAGGCCTTGAGAGGTTGAGAACTTTTTATGGTGATTTAGGCCTTTCATCTCCCAAGTTCTGTTCTCTGTTATTGCACCACTGCTTCAATCTTAACAGGATTATTGTCAAGGTAAGGCAACATGATATTCTAAATCAGTGTTGCTCATCCTAGAATCAGAAAGAGCACTCAAAAGTTGTTTGAATATGGTCGGATTTGTTGACCAAAGGATATTTTGAGGATCATCTTTTGAATAGTTAAACTTAAATGATAATTATCCATTTCCTATTATGGTCATACCTAAATTAGGCAAGACAGAGGTCCAGGAAGCCTAACTGGGTCCCTTCTATTTCTTGGGATAGAGGAGACGAGAGAAGGAAAGACTTGAGAGAGCAATCCTCAGCAATGAATAAACAGAAAAGAACACAATTAAGTTACTGAAGATGTTTGTTTACCAGTGAAAAACCTTATACCCTGACTTGTGTGGGCTATTACAGCACCCTCAAAAGGAATTATCCAGTAGTTCTAAAACATATAAATGAACAGGGTTGGGTGTGTGTGTGTAAAACTGAAGAAAATATGTTCTCCAGGCCACCAGCTGGGAAGAGTTTTAGTGAGCAGCTATGTGGAAAAAATGATAACAAAATGTAAAAGTTAGCCTTAGACTCTTCATGGCCCTAAAGGTCATGTCATCAAAGCAGAAGTTTCATGGGCACCCAAAGAGCTGGAATTTTGTGGACTTACATTAGAGAAGTGGACAGCCTATCTCATTCAAGGTTATGTCTACAGTCTTCTCTTGACTAGCACTGCCCCTTTGCAATGCAGTGGTTCCCTTCTAATACCCAAGTATTAACCTTAGTTGCTTTTATGGGTTCTAAAGCCAGCCCAAGGCAATGGCTGCCAGCATTTACTAGTGATATAATTGCTTGATAGAATCTTATTCCAGGAGAGACACACCGCTGAAATCTCAAATGGTAACTTCTGTTGTACCTTATAAAATACCAAAGATGTGCCCTTAAAAGGCTTTGTGTAAATCATTGTTTTTTCAATTCCAGTTTTACTGAAATGTTACAAAGCATGAAACATATTGAAGAAGTGTCTTTTTAATGCAATCCGGAATAGTTCTGTGAAAGATAAAATCACCTATTGCTATACTTTTTTTTCTGGTAGCGTTTGCATATACTAGGTTTGCTTAAAAGCAAGAGCACACTGGTTGTCAGTTTCACTGTTAGTAAATACTGACTCCACATCTATGTTTCCTTCCTAAAAAATTGGGATTGTAAGATTTTGGCCAAATATAACTCTGCAGCCTCTGCATTTTGTTAATAACACCATAATACCCCATGGGATTTTTAGCACCATCGTTAAGAGGAGCTCTTCTGATTCTCACCTTTATTACTTCATTTATATTCCCATCCCTGGGAGGCATGGAGTCAGATATTATTACTCGCATTTATAGAGGGGAAATCTGAAAGGTTAGCCAACATCAAGTGATGGTCAGCAAGAGAGCTCCAGGGAGAATGCAGGTGGGCCAAAATCAGTCCAGCCCACCAGTGTTTGTTGGAAGTCCAATCCCAGAGGTCCTTGGCATAGGGATCCAAGGAAAATGAGGTTCTATCAAGAGATTGCCCTTGTATTATGCTTGTTCTGCTCTGCCACTTACTAGAGACACTGTGATCTGAGACAAATTACTCAACTTCTGTGACTCACAGCTATGTCATAGGAAAAGTACATAGAATATCTGCCTCAGTTCCAGGAAGAGATTATTTTCTAAGGAAGATTAGCATTGACTCTGAGTAGGAGTCAGGGAAAAATAAGGGTGGGTGCCTGTGCCTTGCTCTTTCTGCACACCATGGCAAGGTCACTCCTTTGCTACCTTAGGGGTTCCTTCTTGCCTACATAGGTTTTTTTTTAAAAGTCAGTGTCGGGGCTTCCCTGGTGGCGCAGTGGTTGGGAGTCCGCCTGCCGATGCAGGGGACATGGGTTCGTGCCCCGGTCTAGGAGGATCCCACATGCCGCAGAGCGGCTGGGCCCGTGAGCCATGGCCGCTGAGCCTGCGCGTCCGGAGCCTGTGCTCCGCAGCGGGAGAGGCCACAACAGTGAGAGGCCCGCGTACTGCAGAAAAAAAAAAAAAAAAAAAAAAGTCAGTGTCTTCTCTCCCCAATTTATTTTGTGAGTTTCGTCTTTCTTGGTATCCCATTCTAGAACCTATAGCAACAGAGCTCTGAAAACGTATGATGGTTTGAGAAGGTTGGAATGATTTTCAGTCTTTATATTTAACAAGAAGAGTCAGAGGAAACATGGGATCCTAGACTCTCAGAGTTCCCAGCTAGGATAGACTTCAGAGAATTTAGTCCAAACTCCTCCCTTTACAGATGGGAAAAACTGAGATCCAGTGAGGAGATTCCAAGGAGAAACCAGTTAGTTGCATTTCCTTTCCTCAATGAATTTTTCTCCTGTCACCTGCCTTTATTTATGAAAAATTGAGGTCATTGGAATGATTGAACTAGAAAAAGAGGGACAGCAGTGGGTGCGCATTGAGTAGAGGACCATGGGAGTCGTGGGAAAGAGGAAGGTAAGATTCCCCAAGTCTGGAAAGACAGCAGTGGTTTGGAGGAGACTCAGAGAAGATTTAATTTTACTTAAGTGCACATTTATTATACACTCCACCTGCATCACTCTGATCTACTTCAGTGGGAAATCCTTTAGATTTCCTACACTATTTCCTCAGTCTTCAGTGAGATAAGTTCACCCATGAATGGGAGCCCATATCTGTCAGAATATTAACCTTGGCCAAATTGGAAAAAGGCTGTCATTTTCCCCTCAATTTAAAAGATATTTTCCTTCGCTTTTAATATATTTATATAATATCTTTATAGTAAATATATTTACATTTGGCTCTTATTTCACATATGTGTGTATGTCTAAGTCAGAATAAGCAGGTTGTGTTCAATCTATGATTGGGATTAGTACAATATAAGAAGTATCACCGTAAAAGATATTTACTATATATATATATATATATATATATATACACACACACACACACATAAATACACCTTATATATACACTTAGTATATATTTCAAATATTTATTTATATATTATATTATATTAATGGTTCTTACCTTCTACATGATTGTTGAAAAAGAGCATAATAGATACTTGTATGTGTATAACTGAATCACTTTGCTTTACACCTGAAACTATCACAACATTGTTAATCAACTACACTCCAATATAAAATAAAAAGGAAAAAAAAAAAGTACACTCTGTTGAAGTTTTGGTTTCTCCTTTTATTTGTTTTCCCAGCCACCTGGTGTGTCTCACCCCTTCCCTGTTATTATCATCCCTCTCTTTACCCACAGTTTGAAAAACAATCCATTTGTCTCAACAAAGTTGCCTAACACATTCTGAAAAGATTGTTATATTATGCATGTTTCACTTCTCTACAATCAAAAATAGACAGGAAAGGTGTTCATGAGTAGGAAATGTCAGTGTTCTGATTTTATCTGTTCCCATCTTTGTGCCTTATCCATTTGGTTTAAGTGGAAGTTAGATTTTTTTTTACACTATCCCCTTTTAAAAATGCAGTGTATTCAAAGCAAAAGACCATCTAGTCCTATGTGAATAAGCCTTAGGGAAATTGTTTGCTATTATTGATATTTTTCAGCAAGAGCTACAATGAGGAATGTGTCCATTCTGAAGTATGTGCTGTTCCTCCTGTGAGACCTTACTTATTAATCATTGTGAAATTCTGAGCCATATAACTAACACTGAGTCCTTCTCTGAACTCTATGACAATGAATGAGTTAGCTTTATTCCCTCCCTGTTATTATTAGTTATGAGGGCCAATGGGGCGGGACCATGTTTGTAACATTTCATATGTCCGGTAGAGACTATTTGAGGTACTGGGAGCATGACTATTTTAAGGTATAACAAGTATTTTGAAAGCAGTAAGTACTAGACTTCCCCTTTTAGCTTAAATAAAACCCCAAAAAACAGAAATTCAGCTATAAAATGTCAAGACCATGTACGCTGGTATCTTCTGACTTCTTTCTGATAATAATGATAATGATTTTCATTTCACAATCATCAATATCTTCAGCACAATCATCATCACTATCACCATGATCATTATCATAGCCCTGTGTTATTAAGCAATACTATGAAGGAGACGCTATTCTAAGTACTCTGCATATTTATTATTTCCAATCACTACAAGCCTATAATGTAATTATTCATGATTATTGTCATTTTAAGAAACCTGAAGCTTAGAGACAGGAAGCTATCTGCTTTTAGAGGGACACCTGAGCATCACCTGTGGCTGAGCATCACCTTAGCTAGTACAGGTCCCAGAGTGCTTTGGGATATCTTCTGACACATCCCTCTGCATTTTCTTTGACCTGGTCACTTCCTCTGCTTCTCTTTGGTCTGGGATTTCTGGAAACGGCTTTGTCACACATGAACCCAACTTGTGATTTGTCAGCCCCTGCAGTGCCCATGGGTTTATAGTGAGTGTCATAATGCCCTAGTCCCGTATGAATGAGCCTTAGGGAAACAGGTGACTAGGACAGCAGAAGATGTAAATTTTATTTAATAGTCTTTACAATATTACTTCCTTAATACCTTGCCTTTGGCTGCTATTTCTCATATGTGTGTATGTTCAGGTAAGAATAAGCAGATTGTATGTTTAGTCTATGATTGGGATTAATGCAATATAAGAAGTATCACCTCAAAATGGACTGTTCTCCTTCTGGCTATTGAAGATTAACTTATATCAGATTGATTCTCTTGCTGAGAACTAGATAACATGCAAAAAATATTTTAAAAATATCTCAGAAGGGATTATAGAGTGACCTTAGTTTGTTAGGACCTTAGACTGCCAAGACCTAAGAGGCCAAGAGCCTTAACAGCCAGGAGGAGAACATTTCCTTTTGAGGGGTTTTAGGTAGTAAATACACAGAGCTGTTCACTTCGTGAAAATTCATCAGGCTCTATACACTTATGATCTGTGCACTTTTCTGCATGCATGTATGACAGGTAACAGTTTAAAAAAGAAAGTTAAACTTATATAAAACTGTAAGGTATATGTTTAGATTGTTCCTTGTAAAAATAAAATCCTCAAATCGATTTCACCTGCTGAAAGCTGTTAGTGTGATTAGTTTAATTAAACAAAAGAAAACTAACCCTTCTCTTCTAGTATTCAGAATGACTGAAGCAGTAACAGGTAATCTTTTGGCATGAGAGTCAAGGAAAAAAAATTTGTTTTAATTTTAGAGCTAATACAAAATTAAAACAAAAAGCCATACTGAATTTCATGAAAAAAATTTATAATTTTACAACTAAGATTGCCTTCTTTATTAAAGAGAATAAAGGCAATAAGAAAATGACCTCATTTTTAAACAACTAAAATGCACAAATGTTGGAATCTATTAAAAAGAGAAAACTAGAATTAGCTCTTTCCAATCAGTGTGACATGAAATGGGTGGCGATTGAAATACGAGGCACTCACCTGTGCACTGGAAATATAGAGTAATAAAATGGTGGGAATGGTCCTTCTTCAAAATGGTTATCACTCTTTTGCAGTTATAAAGTTGATATATAAAGTTACCAGCTTCATGACCCAACCTCAGCATGATGCCACCTACCAAAGAAAACAATGTCAACAGCAAAAAGTAAACAAGCATTTTTCTTATTTGTCTTTAGAGACATTTTTTAAAACAGAAAATGCCATTATACAGCTAAAAATTTCTCAATTCCATTTTCTCTCTCTCTGTAACCAGAGGAAAGCACTCCACAAAAGTTGATGAATCATTTTTATTCTTGTTACATGTATCTGTTCATAAACGTTGCATCATGTCCTTTTGCAACTTGCCTTTTTAATTCATATTATGTTTTTGAAATATATACATGTTTATACATGTAGGTGTAGTTCATTAATTTTATCTGATCTTTAATATTCCATTGTATGAATGTACTGCAATTACTCACCCACTTTCTTCTTTGAAATTTTTGCCCAATTGATGGAAACATTTTGCTGATGGATGTGAATTGATATGTCTTTGTTGTTTAAATATGCATTTCTATGGTTTACTAGTGAAAATGAGCACCTTTTCACATGATTGGTTATACTATGAATTTTAGTTCAAATCATTTGTGTGTTCTTTATGAATTTGTAAAGGTTCTGGTTACTAATATTACATCATGTCAGTTATGTGCCCAGCAAATATCTTTTTTCAGTGTAAGACTTCACTTCGTTTATAGAGGTTTTAAAGTGTCAATATGTCACATTTATTCATTCATAAAATGTCTTTATAGCTTGTGTATTTTGTATTAGTTCATTAATCTCCCCTATTCTGTACAAATATTCTTCTATATTTCTCTCTAAGTTTTATATTTCGCTTTTCACATTTTGGTATTTTATATATATGGTATGAGATAGGAATCCAAATTTTCCCCATAACCAGTTGATTGATTCCCTACAATTTACTAAGTAGTCTGTCCTTTACTGTATACTGATCTTTAATACAATTATCATCATATTCCAACTTGAAATATATACAAACATGTGATTGTGGGCTTTTCTTCCTGTCACCTCGGTCTAGTTGTCTACAGGTTATATTTATGTAAGTCCCAATATCTGGCATAATGAGTCATCATTCCTTATACTTCTTGACTTGTCTTAGTCCTTTACTCTTTCATATGAATTTAGGAGTTGTTATTTCATTAATTTAAAGTATATAACTTTGGTTTTATAAAAAATGGGATCTTATATTCTGTTTTTTAACATGGAAGTTTAATTATATTTTCTTTTATTATGTTTACTGATATATATGGTCACACTTCTACAGCCTTCTATTGTATTTTTGTTTGTCATGATTTATCTTTGCTTCCTCTAGTTTTTTAGAATTCTAAATTTCATTTAAGAGTTATCCTCAAACTTATACCATGCATACATGAATTAACAAAATCTAAATTTAATCAGTATAGTACCTTTGACATTGCAAAAGTAAAAGTGAATGTTAGTAAAATACTATCATTAAAGGCATGAGAAAACTAACAAACTATAAGTATATATCCAAATAAATTATTGTTTCTTGGAATTATTTTTTCTTTCTATCCTCTATGTCTCTGAATCTCTCTTTTTAATTTCTTTTATAGTTTACTCTGTGTGCTGAATTCTATGTGGCTTCTTCAATCTATTTTCTAATTCTCTACTTCTCTCTTCAACTGAGTTATACTTGCTGTTTAGTGCATCCTCTGAGTTTTAATTTTATTCTTATATATTCAGTCTATTGTCAATTATTTTTAAAACTAGTTTTCTTTTCCCCACATTGTTTCCCCACATGATTTCTATCTCTTCTTTCACTTCACTTTTTTTTGGTAAATATGTTATCTCTATGAGGATTATATATTATTTCTAGTTCTTGCAGCACAAAATCTAACTTTTATTTTAGCTTTTGACTCTCCCTCATGTTGATTCATTTCCTCATACTATTTCATTTGTTTAATAATTTTTTGTTCAGTGAGTGCTCTCTTTTCTGTGGGAGTTTTTTGTATGGATAATTATAAAATTGTTTCTACAGAATTGTTATATATTTGCTTTTCCCAGTTTGTTATTTCTCAGCTTATCAACTTCTTACCATGCTTAGTGAAAGATTTAATTTAAAATTTCTCACATGACACTGATGTCTATATACATTCCTAGCCAGTAAACAATTACACTGAGATTTTTCCAGTTTTCCTAATTCCCTGTCTACAGCAGAGGAATTCCTTTTAGCATCAATCCAGTGCAGAAAAAGCACTAACAGCTACTTAATTTTAAAACCGGTTATTTTGGTAACTAACATATTCCCATTTCCTCTTTTATATTCAATCTTACCCTTGTTCAGTCTTCCAGTTTTGCAAAGAAAATTCATTTGATATTAAAAATCATTAGACTATTAATCAGAAAACATTAAACTTGCTATCATTAAACTACACATGTCGGTAGGACAGAATAGACTTCTTTGTGTGTGACTCCCATCTGTCCCTTTAACAAATAATTATTAAACATATTGAACACATTTTAATTTTGAACAATTCACTTCTTTTGGAGTATTTTCTTATTAAATAAATAAAAATAAGTGTAAAGTACGTACCTTGGAATAAAAGGTACCTGAAATCTTTTTCATGTCTAAAATTCTATAAAACTTGGGGCTTTACACGAAGTAGAACTCAATAAGCATTTCAGCTGCCATAGCCACTACTATTTAGGAGCTTCTGGTATCATAGAAAGCAATATGGTACCCAAAGTTGTCATGCACACATGTATATGATTCTGTGCTCTCTCTTTGGGTTCATGGACTTATATTTAAATTTTGGCTCTTATTTATTATCTAAGTGGTCACTGTTAAGTTCCTCAGTCTCTCCAAACATCAGTATTCTCATCTGTAAATAAGATTAATAATGCTGAACTTGTAGGGTTATTGTGAGAATTTAGGATTTTGAGAGAATCAGGGCAAGTTCCTCTCTGTCCTCAGTTTTCTCACCTGTAAAATTGAAATAATAATCATCACAGAATTGTAAGAATTTATAAGAATTATAAGAGAAATTATAATAAATTGCTTAGCATTGTGTTTAATAAATGACAAGTTACTGTTACTTAGTTCATGGCATATTGGAGCAGAAAGGTGGAAGGTCTTCCTGGCCAGGCTTCTTCCTTACCCCAGGTAAAGGCTCCCTGATGCAGCCCCTGGCTCACCCTGGACATGAGCTTGCCTTCAATCCTGTCTGTCCTCCTAGGCAGTTCTGCCTTCTTGGCCATGGATGATACTGAAACAAACTGTGTTCACAGCTATACCCTTGGAGCTACTTACCTGGGAAAACAATGCTCACTACTTTTTGAATTTCCACTTTGCTCTTCCGTGATTATAAAGTCATTTCTCCATCAGCATGTACTTCTGGTCTCTGTTCCCTTGAAGACTGTCTTCCCCACAAATCCATGGTTCCTTTTCTGTATCCTGATCCCCTGTAGCTTTTCCTGGGTCATGTCACAATATATGTAGTCCTTGTAGTGTTTCATGTGTATTTCCCTACATTTCCATTATAAAGTGTGAAACCAGCTATCCCATGTTACAGACCCTTGATATATAGAGAAGGGAAAGGGGAACGGGAAGGGGAAGAGGAAATGGGTAGGAGGAGGGTGAGGGGTGAGGGAAGGAGAGGAGGAGGTTGAGAAGAAGAAAAGAAGAGGAAGGAGGGGGAGGAGGGGGAAGAGAAGGGAAGATGAGGAAGGGGAAGGGGAAGAAGAGAGGGGAAAAATCTAAATGTACTTCTGCAAAGTAGACATTTTTTCTGTTTGCTTTAATAAACTATTTCATATTTTATATATTGATTACATAACTGATTAAAAAAAATTTAGGGCTTCCCTGGTGGTGCAGTGGTTGAGAGTCTGCCTGCCGATGCAGGGCACACGGGTTCGTGCCCCAGTCTGGGAAGATCCCACATGCCGCGGAGTGGCTGGGCCCATGAGCCATGGCCGCTGAACCTGCATGTCCGGAGCCTGTGCTCCGCAACGGGAGAGGCCACAAGAGTGAGAGGCCCACGTACCGCAAAAACAAAAACAAACAAAAAATTTTAGCTTTTTGTTATGACGCACTAATCTATCATGAGATGTTTAATTTTAGAGGGACAAGAAAGGTTTATGATTCAAAGCTTATATTTTAAACCAAAATGTTAAACATCTTAAAATTATAAATTCAGAAGAGAAATGTTCTTATAGATTACATTTGACCATTGTTTTAGAGTTTCTCTAAAAGCTAGGAAGTTGCTTCTATCCCTGCTACAAAGCCACTGTTGAGAAGTTGATTAGAGAAGGAAAATAACATTTAACACCCACAGGATATCTTATCTCCAAATAATATGACAAAACCGTAGTTCAGGAAACTTAATGAAGGCCTGGTAAAAATAATAAGGCCTGATTAAATAATGAAGTGGGAAATTGAATGTTCAAAATTTATATATATATATATATATTTTTTTTTAAATAAATTTATTTATTTATTTTTGGCTGTGTTGGGTCTTCCTTGATGTGTGCATGCTTTCTCTACTTGTGGCGAATGGGGGCTGCTCTTCGATGTGGTACGTAGGCTTCCCATTGCGGTGGCTTCTGTTGTTGTGGAGCACGGGCTCTAAAAGTGGGCTTCAGTAGTTGTGGTGCACAGGCTCCAGAGCGCAGGCTCAGTAGTTGTGATGCAAGGGCTTGGTTGCTCCGCAGCATGTGTGATCTTCCTGGACCAGGGGTTGAACCTGTGTCCCCTGCATTGGTTGGCAGATTCTTAATGACTGCACCATGAGGGAAGTACTAAAATGTATATTTTAAACTATTTATTCAGTAAATATTTATAATTTGCTTTGCTATGTATAAAACACAAATTAGATCCTGGTATAAGAGAGTTTTACAGTCCTGTAAAAAGGAGTCTATTTCCATAAATCACTGTCCTATAACATAGAAAATAATGTGCCATAAAAGAGAGATATTAAACTACATTACAAATAAAAAGAGGAAAAAATTATTTCCAATTAGTAGTATAGAGGAAGGCTTTGTAATAGAGGGTGGCTGATTCTTGAAAGAGTAGGATTTAGACTTGGAGTGTCTTTATGGTCTAGTATTCATACTTTTAGAGATGAGGTAGACTAATATTAGTGGCAAAAGGAAGCACTTTTATCTGTCCAAGAAACATTCATTGAGTACTCTGTGCTGGGAACTGTACTAGGTGCTAGGGTAAAAAATATAAGAAGAACTTCCTGTCTTCCAGGAGCCCACAGTTTAATGTTTAATGTTCACATGGGAAATGGGGGCACGAGTGAAAGCATGTGGACAAAGACAGAAAGGGGCATCAACTATTCTGTTTAGAGAAGGGAAGGCTATACAAAAGAAGGAGTAAGAAAAAAACTCAGGAAGGCCACTACATTTGTGTTTAAGTTTAATTTGTTTTTAATTTAGTAAGTTACAAATTAAAAATTCTAATGACTCTTGGGACTGAGAGTGTCTTTCAAAATTTCTTTAAGTGCGAAGGAGATGCAGAAGATGTGAAACTTCAAATAATGTCTGCTACTTGATTTCTAGTCAAGATGACATTGTAAGTTAATATTTTTGAGCCCCTCTTCTGCTTCAAACACATGGCAGTAACAGAAAAAATATAAAAAGAGAAATTAGAAAGGCTTAGACAAAGTTACGTCATAAATTTTTAACATACGTAAAATGTAAAAACCAAAATGTAAATTATTAAGTTTCTCTACCCTGTTACCTCCAGAAAACAATCATGCATTACACAGATTTTGCACTCCCAACTTCCTAGTAATTTTTATTTAAGGCTTAATCTTTTAAATAAAAATAGTTCTTCTATTTTTCATTAGTCAAGAATTCGGAACATTCTCATTTAAAATTCAGTTTTAGTTTCCTCTATTATTTTCATTCCACATGGAGTGAGTGTATTCACATCTTTATTGATTTTATTGACTTCCTTTGCCTTACCTTTCCTCAAGTGTTTTAGAATTTTGCAAAGGAATCCTCTGGAAAGAAGCAACAATGAAATAGGAAAAGAAAACATGAGATAATCAACAAAACTAGAACTGGTTCTTTGAAAAATAAACAAGCCAGATTGTGTTACAACATAAGTAAGCAAGATTGATTAAGAAATAAGAGAGACTGCACAAATAAATAGTATGAATAATGAAAAAGTAATGTAACCATAGATACAGTGGAGAGATAAGAGAAAGTTTGATACTATTTCAATCAGTTACTTAAAATTTTAGGAGCTGGATAATTTTCTATAAAAATAGAAATAATTAAACATGCTTGAAAAAAATGCACCAGTAACCATTATAGAACTCTTTTTCATAGAAAATACAGAAATAAATGGATTTATGAGTACAAATAGTTCACATATAATACAAACTGTGCCAGAGTATAGAAAAATAAGGAAAGCTGCCCAATTCATTATGTGAGGTTAATAAATATTGACACCAAAATCAGATTAAAAACAGAAGAGAAAACACAGTATAAGCTATTCCCAAGTATGATCACTATGCAAAAGCTTAAACATTAGCAAATTAAATATAATATAATATTAAAAATAAACTGTATTGTTTTTTTAAAGTCATTTTTGTCCAGAAAAGTGATAATGGGGCAACATTATAAAAATCCCTCAGTGTAATTCCCTACATTGATTATCACCTTGATACCAAAACCAAAGATGTCACAAAGAAAGAAAACTACAGGCCAATATCACTGATGAACATAGATGCAAAAATCCTCAACAAAATACAAGCAAACAGAATCCAACAGCACATTAAAAGGATCATACAACATGAGCAAGTGGCATTTATCCCAGGGATGCAAGGATTCTTCAATATATGCAAATCAATCAACGTGATACACAATATTAACAAATTGAAGGAGAAAAACCATATGATCATCTCAATAGATGCAGAGAAAGCTTTTGGCAAAATTCAACACCGATTTATGATAAAAACCCTCCACAAAGTAGGCATAGAGGGAACTTTCCTCAACATAATAAAGGCCATATATGACAAAGCCACAGCCAACATAGTCCTCAATGGTGAAAAACTGAAACCATTTCCACTAAGATCAGGAACAACACAAGGTTTCCCACTCTCACCACTATTATTCAGCATGGTTTTGGAAGTTTTAGCCACAGCAATCAGAGAAGAAAAAGAAATAAAAGGAATCCAAATAGGAAAAGAAGAAATAAAGCTGTCACTGTTTGCAGATGACATGATACTATACATAGAGAATACTAAAGATGCTACCAGAAAACTACTAGAGCTAATCAATGAATTCGGTGAAGTAGCAGGATACAAAATTAATGCACAGAAATCTCTTGCATTCCTATACACCACTGATGAAAAATCTGAAAGTGAAATTAAGAAAACACTTTCATTTACCATTGCAACAAAAAGAATAAAATATCTAGAAATAAACCTACCTAAGGAGACAAAAGACCTGTATGCAGAAAATTATAAGACACTGATGAAAGAAATTAAAGATGATACAAATAGATGGAGAGATATACCATGTTCTTGGATTGGAAGAATCAACATTGTGAAAATGACTATACTACCCAAAGCAATCTACAGATTCAATGCAATTCCTATCAAACCACCAGTGGCATTTTCAACAGAACTGGAACAAGAAATTTAACAATTTGTATGGAAACACAAAAAAACTCTGAATAGCCAAAGCAATCTTGAGAAAGAAAAATGGAGCTTGGGGAATCAGGCTCCCGGACTTCAGACTATACTACAAAGCTACAGTAATGAAGACAGTATGGTACTGGCACAAAAACAGAAATATAGATCAATGGAACAGGATAGAAAGCCCAGAGATAAACCCACGCACATATGGTCACCTTATCTTTGACAAAGGAGGCAGGAATATACAGTGGAGAAAAGACAGCCTCTTCAATAAGTGGTGCTGGGAAAACTGGACAGCTACATGTAAAAGAATGAAATTAGAACACTCCCTAACACCATACACAAAAATAAACTCAAAATGGATTAAAGACCTAAATGTAAGGCCCGACACTGTCAAACTCTTAGAGGAAAACATAGGCAGAACAGTCTATGACATAAATCACAGCAAGATCCTTTTCGACACACCTCCTAGAGAAATGGAAATAAAAAGAAAAATAAACAAATGGGACCTAATGAAACTAAAAACTTTTGCACAGCAAAGGAAATCATAAGCAAGGTGAGAAGACAACTCTCAGAATGGGATAAAATATTTGCAAATGAAGCAACTGACAAAGGATTAATCTCCAAAATTTACAAGCAGCTCAATATCAAAAAAACAAACAACCCAATCCAAAAATGGGCAGAAGACCTAAATAGACATTTCTTCAAAGAAGATATACAGATTGCCAACAAATACATGGAAAAATGCTCAACATCATTAATCATTAGAGAAATGCAAATCAAAACTATTGTGAGATATCACCTCACACGAGTCAGAATGGCCATCATAAAATCTACAAACAGTAAATGCTGGAGCGGGTGTGGAGAAAAGGGAACCCTCTTGCACTGTTGGTGGGAATGTAAATTGATACAGCCACTATGGAGAACAGTATGGAGGTTCCTTAAAAAACTAAAAATAGAACTACCATATGACCCAGCAATCCCACTACTGGGCATATACCCTGAGAAAACCATAATTCCAAAACAGTCATGTGCCAAAATGTTCATTGCAGCTCTATTTACAATAGCCAGGACGTGGAAGAAACCTAAGTGTCCATCAACAGATGAATAAATAAAGAAGATGTGGCACGTATATACAAGGGAATATTACATAGCCATAAAATAGAAATTAAATGGAGTTATTTGTAGTGAGGTGGATGGACCTAGAGTCTGTTATACAGAGTGAAATGAGTCAGAAAGAGAAAAACAAATACCGTATGCTAACACATATATATGGAATCAAAAAAAAAAAAGAAAAATGGTCATGAAGAATGTAGGAGCAAGACTGGAATAAAGACACAGACCTACTAGAGAATGGACTTGAGGATACAGGGAGGGGGAAAGGTAAGCTGGGAGAAAGTGAGAGAGTGGCATGGACATATATACGCTACCAAACGTAAAATAGATAGCTAGTGGGAAGCAGCTGCATAGCACCGTGAGTTCAGCTTGGCGCTTTGTGACCATCTAGAGTGGTGGGATAGGGAGGGTGGGAGGGCGGGAGATGCAAGAGGGAAGAGATATGGGGACATAGGTATATGTATAACTGATTCACTTTGTTATAAAGCAGAAACTAACCATTGTGAAGCAATTATACTCCAATAAAGATGTTTAAAAAAAATTAAAAATAAAAATTGCATTGTCATCTCAATAGAAGCAGAAACATTCTTTTAAATTTTAGCATATATTATGGATAATAATAAAGTTATTTTTGAAAATGATTTTCAAATAAAAGTCCCTTAATCTATTGAAAAGTATCTACCAAAGCCTTATATCAAATACCTTACCTATGGCTAATATATAAAAATATTTGCATTAAAACAGTGGCGCTGCTAGCATTTAAATTGTCAGTGGAGGTTTTAGCCATGACAAGACAAGAAAAATAAATAAAAATAGAAGGATTTGAAAAGGAGAAAAAAAATTATTTGAATATGATATAGCCAAACTGCTAAGAAGAGTATTTAACAGATTTATTGGGCTATAAGATCAATATGCAAAAATTGAAAGTATGTTTATACATCAACCATAGCAGAATAGAGAATATAATAGGGGAAAAAAGGTACAATTCACAATAATGACTATAAGGAACATATAACTACATATATAACATATGTGGAAGGCCTTAACTAACAACCAAATATATATATATATATATATATATATATATATATATATATATATATATATATGATTGACAGATCCAAAAATTGGATGAGGGGCTTCCCTGGTGGCGCAGTGGTTGAGAGTCCGCCTGCCGAAGCAGGGGACACGGGTTCGTGCCCCGCTCCTGGAAGATCCCACATGCCGCAGAGTGGCTGGGTGCGTGAACCATGGCCGCTGAGCCTGCACAGGCGCTCCGCAACGGGAGAGGCCACAACAGTGAGAGGCCCGCGTACCGCAAAAACAAAACAAAACAAAAAACAAAAAAAAATTGGATGAAAGTGAAAGAATGACAATGTACATGAATGGCAAGAGTTAATATAATAAAGAGGCTAATTCTCCCGGATGAATTAATTCAATAATATTTCAATCAAAATTCTGATAGGGTCCAAGAATTGCCATGACATTTTTAGAAAAGATATATTTCTGCAGGTGTACTTTACTACACTTAAAACAAATGAACTAGATATACCCATATCAACACATAAATCTCAACAAATCTTGTGTGAAAAAGCAAATTGCAGAATACACTATATGATTACACTTATGTAAAACTTCAAAGAACTCTATAAACAAGTTCTGTTGTATGGATAAGTATATATGTAGTAAAAATATAAAAACAATCATCATAAAGGACATAAAGCAGCTCTCCAGTGAGAGGGGAAAAGTGGGCTTAAAAATTATGAAAATGGGTCTTCCACTGAATTTGCTTTTTTTGTTTTCACAAAGAGAGATCTGTTGAAAGAATGACAAATGTTAACATTTATTAAATCTGGGTGTGGGGTGATGTGGCATTGTTATATTATTCTCTGTATTTCTGTAATATTTTTATCGCAGTATTTCATAATTTTAGGCACAAGTTTGCCACATACCCTTTTTGAGTTTACCTGGTTGGGAACTAGGGGGCAGAAAATAAAGTTGTACATCATGACTTCATCCCTTCTCCCATAGGGACCTACTGGTTTATTGCTGTAGCATTTAAGCACTCTATCAATATGGGATTCCAGGTTTAGGGGGAGGCACAAGTCACATCAGGTGCTACTTCCTTCTAGAGATAAAGAAAAGGACCTCTGATCATTTTGCTTTCATCAGGGATTTGGGAGTATGTGCCTTCTGCATCTTTTTTCTCTCTGGATCTCATTACTTCAGTCTACATCAGATAATGAAAGTTGCAATCTGACTTTACTTCTAAGACCCATGGAATCTCTTAGTGAGATAAAAGAAATTTATACTTAAGGGTTGTTTTTCATCCTCTTCTCTTCTTGAACACTTAAGTCAGTTTCCCCTCATCTTTCCTATCTTTTCATTTGTCACTCTTCTCCTTCCATGTCCATGTTTCATGGACCACCATTTTCCAGCCCCTGTTTGTTTCTTATGTGACTTGTTGGTTAATACAACCAAGAGACCAATATATTTTAGAGAAAGTTTTCTGAAACCATTAATTTGTGAGGATATAAAGGGATATTCTTGAAGAACTTATCATTACATTAACATTGCAGATCAAATCCACACTAGCCCCCAGTATAGCTTCTCTGGACCATGACAGTCTGATAAAGAATAGACCATCCATGAAATGGCTTCAATGGTTGCTCCAAACCAGTGAAATAGAGCTCTCCCAGGCCAGATAGAACACTCATCGTGTTTACTATTAGCAAAGTACCCTAAAGAGCCATAATATTTGATGAATATAATGCCAAAGTGGCATGGGGTAGAAAACACACAGTGTGTATCTGGTGGTGGAGCCAATCACTTGGCTAGGGAGTGGCCCTGGTAGACTGCCCACTCTTTTCATTTCAATGATCCTTGGAAGTTTTCTATTACTCACTGCTTAGAGAATAACTCTCAACAGGTAAATACCTAATGGAGATAAAAATTTCTTTTAAGATTCCGATAAATTCATTGTTAATGTTAGGACTGTAGTGTAGAAGCATAATGAAGTATAATTTTTGAAGCAGAATTTATTTTTATGGCTTTGTAAATGATTTTATTGATATGTTATAGAATCATTAATGTTCTAAAGGGTTAACTAAATTACTATTTTATACTTTACTACATTTTATGGGGGAAAATATATACTATAGAGATATTCATAATTCATATTTATGAACACCCAATTTCTTAGTTATATACATTAGAGTAACTTGCTAATATACCAGTGAAGTTGAAAGCATTTAAGTATTTGAGAATCTTAAGGATTTTTTTGTTTTGTTTTGTTTTTCAGACCAGTTTAAGATTTGAATAAGAAAAGCAAGAGCCTTGTTTTTGGCCTGGCTTTGAGATGTCTGGGAACAATTAACAAATTTCTTCAATATTAAAAATAAGTTGGTATTTTAATAATTTTATACTAAAAATTGAATTTTTTCATTATTAAAGTATGTTATTTATCTGTTATCTTGTAAAACAAGAACTAGACTTGTTGACAATAAATGCTGTTTATCATTACCTCATTCTTGTTTCTTAAGATATTCTCTTAATCTCTCCATGCCTCATTTTCTCTAAGAAAAAATATTTATTAATTATTGAAACACAATATCTTTGTAGAATAGTGTTAAAATAATGTAAGGTAGGATCATATTGATTAATGCAAAATTCATAACTTTATTCTAGATCTTGAATCACTTCATTTCAGTAGGTTTAACTCTCTTGTTAGTGTCTAAGGCACAGAATGGCTGTACTAAAAATCTCTACTGTCAACTTCTAACAAAACACATATATGTGTCTCTTCCATAGTATTGAATATAAATCACAATTTTGGTAGAATCAGCAAGATATTGCACTTATTCCAGAAATGTACAGCTGGTGTTCTTATTAACTGGGCAGTTTTGTTGTTCTGATTCTGATTCTGAAATAGGTTAGATATGTCTCTTTGTACCTTTTGGTTTAAGAAATTATGAGGTGAGAAAGTTTGTTTCATTGACTCTTGAAACACATGTGAATATATAAAATTCATTGTTTACAATTGACTGCTAAGGGATAACACATGGAAATTATATATTAATCATGGTGATTTATTCTAGTGCTGAAAAACAAGATGTTAAATTATGCCATAAGAAGAAGCATAATTCAGTGAATTTTTATGATCTGTAGAGATGGGCAAATTGCATTGCAAATGATAAATGAGATTTCAGCATCAAGATCTACAAATAAATCATCATAAGTAGATATTTTGATTTATTAATATAACTAGGAAGTGGCCCCTTGGGATGTGCATGTAATTTTCAGTGGTTGTCCTGGTAAGAGACAGCTAACTTATTAATGTGTTTTTTTTTTCCTATAAGTAACTACTCTGAATATTTTGAGGGAAGAGTTTATTCCTTTAGCAATAAGATTCTTTGGGTTTCCCTGGTGGCGCAGTGGTTGAGAGTCCGCCTGCCGATGCAGGGGATACGGGTTTGTGCCCCGGTCTGGGAAGATCCCACATGCCGCGGAGCGGCTGGGCCCGTGAGCCATGGCCGCTGAGCCTGCGCTTCCGGAGCCTGTGCTCCGCAACGGGAGAGGCCACAGCAGTGAGAGGCCCGCGTACCGCAAAAAAAAAAAAAAAAAAAGAAAGAAAGAAATAAGATTCCTTGCACATGGAAGTGGGGATGGATGCTAATTTGATTAGCTCAGTACCAACACACAGAGTTCAAAGTTGATAAAATTCAACAGGGCAGTTGGGAGGTCTCTTTCTCTACCTTTTACTTAAAGGAAGTCATTGCATCGAAATGCACCCATTTTCCTTATGAGTAAACTCTGGGTGTTTTATTTTCTACCTGAGTTGCAAAGTTCCATATCCATGTCTTAAGCTTCTACTTCAATATCATTGGAAGATTAATGAGCATTCATGTGTGTGTTTCCATCAACTGGTATCCAAAACTGTAACCTAAAAATTACTAAACAGGAAAACAAAAGCTTTCATCTACTCATTCCTTTTCTCTTTTTGCATTTTATTTTATTTATTTTTATACAGCAGGTTCTTATTAGTTATCCATTTTATACATATTAGTTTATATATATATATGTCAATCCCAATCTCCCAATTCATCACACCACAGAACATTAACTTTTGTTCTAAGGTCAACCCTAATTTTTTTTTTTTTTTACATCTTTATTGGAGTATAATTGCTTTACAATGGTGTGCTAGTTTCTGCTTTATAACAAAGTGAATCAGTTATGCATATACATACGTTCCCATATCTCTTCCCTCTTGCATCTCCCTCCCTCCCACCCTCCCTATCCCACCTCTGTAGGTGGTCACACCTATTAAAGGAATGAGTAGCTGATCTATTAAAGGAATGAGTAGATCAGCTACTCATTCCTTTAATAGGTACCAACTGATTGCTTGTAGGTCAGGGACTATGCTAAAGCTTGGAGAAACAGAATGAACAAAATATAGCCCCTGCTTTCAAGGAAGTGACAGTAGAGTGAGAGAAAGAAATATCTAAACTGGCTATTTCAATGTAGTGTGTGTGGTATGTGCTTGATAGAGAGAGGACAAGGTACCATGGGACAGACATGTAAACTGGAGAGCATCCTTGAAGGATTAAAATTGTTGCCACAGTAAAAACAAACAAACAAAAAAAGGTTTTGATAAAATATTTCCAGGAGGAGATGATGCTCAAGTTGAATCTTGAAAGATGTAAAGAGCAGTTAAGGATATCCCTGCAAGGGGAGTGGCCTATGCCACGATCCATAGATTAAAGGGAGTATATTCAGGAATTAAGAGAAGGTCAGTCTGTTGAATGTTCCAGAATGTAACCTAAAGAGAAAAGTGGAAGCATCTGGTATCCTAAGCTTCCTTTTCTAACCTCTCTTTCCTTATTTTTGAAAGCAGGGTTATCCTACATCTCCTGCTTGGGAAGAGGCTAAGGTTGTAGCCAGACTTGGAGTTCAAATCCCGGCTTTAGAGCCTGCTACTTGTGAGGTGTTACCTAAACTTCTCAGCCTCAACTTTCTCATATGTTAGAAAACAACAATAACAATAACTAAATATATGACAGTAGGACATGTGAAGTTGTGATGCTCACATGAGAGAATGTGGAAGTGTCTAGAGAGTGCATGACACATCAAAGTTTCTTAATGCATATTAGTTTTCTTTTATTTTTGTTTCCTATTTCTAAAATGGAGGACTTGATTCTTTCCCCCATAACTGGATCTTGAGGATCAAATAAAATTATGCATGGAAAATAACCAATAAATGAACTTAGATGTATTGCATGTTCATTATTTATTTATGTGTGGGGGAATAAATTTAGAGCATGGCAGGTAGAATTTCCCTATAAAAACCCACTCCTCTACAGTTGTTTATTCTCTCATTGCTTACAGCAAGATGGGACAGCAGTAAGGTTGCTGTGGCAGAGAGAACTTCTGGTTTGTCATTCATTTTTATTCACTTCACTGAAAAACACCAAACAGAGCTTTCTTCTGCCTCTTTCAAACTTTCCTATCTTCCAAGATCTATTCAGTCTTTAGGCCAAAGTTCTGCCTTGTTTAGAGTAAATCAATGTAGCCTTTCTGGCTCTTTTATTTCTTTATATCAAGGTCAATGAAGCAGCATGATATAAGACCATGGGTTGGGAAACTTTTCTGTACAGCACTGGATAGTAAGTATTTTAGGGTTTGTGAGCCACATAGGTCTTTGTTGCATATTCTTTGGGTTTTGGGGGGTTTTTTTTTGGCAACCCTTTAAAACTGTAAAAACCATTCTTATCTTATGAGCCATACAGAAACAGACCTCAGACTGGGTTTGGGTGAAAGGACATAGCTTCCTAATCCCTGGTATAAGCAATAAAAGAACCAGCAGCACTTAGACTGAGTATGGACTATTGGATGAGATCGCTAATGAAAAAGGAGTTCTCAGTACACTTCAGGTATGGTATAAGCATCTTACTTATCTTGTTCAGTCCTCAGAGCAACATTATGTGACAGGTACTATATAGATACACTATTAAGAAGCTGAAGCTGGGAAAACCATCCCCACCCCACTGTTCAGATTTAGTCCCCATTTACTGTTTACCTGCTATATAACATAAAGTAGGTAATTTATCATCTCTTAATCTTTAAGTTTCAGTTTCCTAATCTGTAAACAAGGAATAAAAATTAGTGCCTTTATAGGTTTTTTTGTTTGTTTCTTGATAAGGATTAAATAAGCTAATATGTGTAGGCATTGTCTGACACAACGTATATGCTCCATACATACCAGCTTTATCATCATTACTTCAGCGGATCAGGTTATTGGTCCTTGTTCTATCACTTGCTATTGCTCCTTGTGAGCACTAGGGAGCCATATGACCTCGATCAAGTCATTTATATACTTTGTGCTTATTTCCTCTTAAATAAAGTGGGTGATAGTAGCATTTCAGGACTACCCTGAGGATCCATGAAGAGAGCTAGCAAAAGTCAAATAAACATACAAATTTAAGAAATAATAATTACCTTTTATTCACTCTTATGTGCCTAGCTTCATCCAAGGTCTCCATTTCTATTGTCAATATATTTCTTATAGCAACTCTAGAATAGGCATTTTGACAAATGTGAATACTAGCTGTAAAAATACTTAAAAGAAATGAAGTGTTAGACACGTGTGGATTTATTTCATTGAACCTACGCAAAACAAGGACACTCAACAACCACAAATCTTGCTCTTAAACTTCATTGTCATCACATACTTCTTCACACAGGTGGCTCAGAGCTTGAGGACTCCCTTGAAATATCATCCACATCATGAAGTTCAAGACCTAATTCCTAATGATGACTCATCTTCACATCATTTTTTAATTTAGTTTGTGATTATCCATATATAAATTACCTATTTTGTGATATCTGTGAACAAAAAGAAAACCCCTTAGCGCAATTCTGAGTCACCCTTCACTTTCACTATAGAGCCAGAAAGGACTATTTACTGATTAAATAATACTGATCTGAAGAGAGGAAGTGATTGCCTAGGATTGTTCAGTGTATGGGTCAGAATTTAATCCAAGAAGCAGACCTAGTAGGAGCTATAGAGAATAAGGGATTATTATAGGGATTGGACCTTATGAAATTGTGGGGGCTGGTTAAACAGTCTATGTGAGGCTACTGCTTCTGTATCTGATACTGGAGCCTGAAGTCCACATTTAAAGCAGTGAGGAAGGAAAAATGACTCTGAACAGGGGGAAGCAAGGACAAAATGGGTGGGCTAGAACTCATGAGGATAGCCTGAACTCATATTAGTCTCTCACCACCACAAAGCTTTCAACTTTGATGATGGAATTATCTGCAGGAAAAGTTGGTATTCAACTTCATGGAGCTAAGCACACATACAATGTCCAGCAGGAAATAAAATTGCTGCAGGTCTGGCTACTGCCCCACACAAACAACTCAAGCTAGCAGATAAGCAAGTGTTTGAGCTACAGCTGCTGCCTCAGACCTGCAATAACCTTGCCCACATGAAAAGAATACGCATGCTATTTCACTTTCACTTTCCACATCCCACCCAAAATGTCTCTTGTGATCCATGCTAACTTTGAACTCTGCAGCAAAAGGAATTTTGTGAAACAGTTTAGCATAGCTAAATTGGCACAATATACATACTCCAATTTGAGTAAGTATGTGATGATACAGAACCTGAACTCTGTTTTTTCTAACTCTTAGCCCAGAGATTTTCTCACAAAACTCTGCTGACTCGTAATTTCCTTCTATATAAACTGGAAGTCATAATGCCATCCTCATAGAGTGATTGCACAAGATAATGTTTATAATGTACCCCAAACAATGCTTGGCAGGCTAAAAAAGGCTATCTCTGGGGCTTCCCTGGTGGCGCAGTGGTTGAGAGTCCGCCTGCCGATGCAGGGGACACGGGTTCGTGCCCCGGTCCGGGAAGATCCCACATGCCGCAGAGCGGCTGGGCCCGTGAGCCATGGCCGCTGAGCCTGCGTGTCCGGAGCCTGTGCTCCGCAATGGGAGAGGCCACAACAGTGAGAGGCCCGTGTACTGCAAAAAAAAAAAAAAAAAAAAAGGCTATCTCTTTTTTTCTTGATTCCTACTTGGGGACCAAGAAAACATAATTAGTAAGAAAGATAATTCTTTTTAGGGGAAAAAGTTATATATTGTATTCCTCAAGAAAAATATGTTTGATTTGGAACCAGCCATTATTTTAGATTACTCACTCCACTGATTCCCATTACTAGTAGGGATAATGGAGAGTCAAGTGGCAATTTCACCACACCAGTTTAAAAGCTGGCTTTCACTCCTGTTTATGTGGAGTGGAAGAAATGTTCTATTCCATATGGAAGAGAGAGGAAAGGGGAAGAGAGAGTCACTTGGTTCCTGGATGATTACTGAGAATTAATCTGTGACCAAAATAAGCTGATTAAAACCAGAGTCCTGCCACTGAAGTGAAATTAAGCCACACAGTGTGACTTTAATACCAGGCTCTTTCCTTATGGTGTGTTGCATAATAGAAGCCAATTGAAAAAATACATTTTAGGACATATAAATATAAATAAATTGATGCACTGTGCAGAAAGCAGGCCCCAGGGGAGCCCACAGTGAAAGGTGGTATTTTCAGAGTTGAGAGCAGTTATTTTCATTGATAAAAGGGAAATGGGAGTAAGAGAAAGAAGGGGTAGTTTCTGTAATTCTATGAGGTTGGTTCTTTGTCTGACTAGCTCCATGAAGAAATGCAGGAGAACAAATATTTATATCCCATCCTTTTCTGGATACTCTTTCTCCCATCTCTGTAGCACCTGCAGTCTGTCCACGTAATTGAGCACAAAATTATTTTACTACTTTTCTTGTTCCTTCATTTTCTCTAATGGTATGTTTTTTTAAAATTCTTGTTCTCCAGGATACAGCCATTTGGGTGGATGAACAAAAAAACATGGGCAGCCATAGCCTCTGTAAAGAGGCTTTGACCTGTGTCCCCATCAAGAGGACCAACTGAGTTCCCAAATACCTCCTTTGTCTTTCTTCAGCAGGCTGGGTGACCAGTGTAACCTATCTTTTACCTTGGCACATATTACAGTTAACATGCTGCTCTCCAGTTTCCCATCTGGTGACCATAATCCCCAGATTCTTCTGTCCCTGTGGTTCCCACGGGTAAGGTGACCTTGGGTTTGCCATTGGAGGCTGACATTGTTACAAGATTATTTTGACTCCCTTCTGTTACTCTGAGTGCTTCTCTCATAAAGAATGAGGTGAGATATTTCCTCAGTGGTGTCAGTCTTGTTCGGAGATCCCGAAAGTATTGCTCTGTGCTTTGAGTTTCTTGGAGAATGCTATTTTAAATATGATAGAGTTTCTCCCAGTTTGAGTCAAATACTGTTTAATTGTTCCTGCATTGATACATCTAAAAATATTTTTTCTTCACCTAAAATAAACTTTTTTTTTTGGAAAAAGCCTAAGCAGTTTGACTCTCTTCTAGCAAAGGATGAATTTCTGTCTCTGAGAGAGTTTAGGAACAATTTTGCTAAGCTTGATTGCAAATTTCAAAGTTCTTTTGTCCCTCTTTCTCGGAGGACTTTCATGGGACCTTCATACAGACAAAACTCTTGATAACAACTTACCTATCCTGATGTGTGTAGATCTTCAATTATTGATTTCTCCAGCAAACAGACTATAACTATGATGGACATATAATCTACATTTTTATGCTGTTATGTCATCTGGCATGATGCAACATGGAATTGTAGTCATTCAACACATACTTGTTGAGACTCACTCTTTTCCAGGCTAGTGCTGGGTGGGTATAGATGAATAAAACAAAGGTGTTCTCTATCATTGTGGACTTTACAAACTTGTACAGAAACAGACAGTAAATAAACAATAAATATATAATGATAAATTGGGGTAAGTCCTATAAAGGAAAGAAATCAGATTCTATGAGAAAGATGAGAGCAGGGACCAACCTGAGAAGGACATCTAGAGAGATTTCTTGAAGAGTTTGAATATGAGCCAGAATTTGAAGGGTAAGCAGGAACTAACCATGTGGAGGGATTGGAAGTCAGGGAGTTTAGAGTAAAATTCAGTCTCTGAAACCCCAGGATGCACCTGTTGGCTGTGAGTAAGTTTGATATTTTGAGAAATGTATTAAATCCACAGAAAATAGTTGAGCACGTTATAGCATCTGTCCTGATGACATTTTTACCACATGTGAATGTTTTTCACTTTGCTGTAGTGTGGTCCTCCACTGTTATTTAAAAATCAAGTTTTTGCCCTCACAGCCTGCATTTGTTGGGTGAATGGCCTATCTGGTATCCCTTTGCAAGTTGGGTGATGAAAAGCCAAGTGGGAATGATTTTTTGGTCTATGGATAAGAGTTTTCCCAGGAAGATGGAGTTAGAAAGAAAGATATGCCAAGCAGAGAAGAGGGAATTCTCAAAGCTACAGATAATAGAAAGAACATGGCAAGTTGAGTGAATCAAGAGAAGTTTGGTATAGCCTGGAGAATGATGTGGGATATGAGGCTGGAGAAGTGTGTGAGGGACAGCTTGTGAAAGGTTACATGGACCATGTTGAAGTGATTGAACTTGATCTTGTGGAAAAGTCAGAGCCAATGGCAATTTTTGAATCAGTGCTGCTCAAAATTAATAGTAATAATTTTTGGAGGGAAGACAGTAATGGCAAAGATGTTACTGTAGTTGTCCAGGCAAGAGATGCTGAGGTCCCAGTTCATTAGCACTGAGAAAAGATTGCAGAGATATTTCCAAAGTAGAAATCACCATTTAATATGAAAGGATGGAAGAGAAGAGGGGTATGACTTCAGCGTGTTGGGGACAGGGTGGATGATGACACCATGAATAAGAGTTGTGGGAGAGTTAGCTCACTCCCATTGGAGAAAGCTTCTTCCTCATGTGTGCTCTTATAACACATATCTTCCTTTGCAGTGAACAACTGCTTACATGTTTGCTTCTCTTGGTTGACTGGGAACTCCTCAAGAGCAAAAATGCTTTATTTATCACTGAATCCCTAGCACAGCTGGCAAGACATATTTGAGGAATTCAATAAATAATAACTGCTATTATTATTAGGCTTTCAATTGTGTTTTAGTGAATGGGTGACACACTTCTGACAGTATAATTGTGTATACTGAAGGCTCCATAGAGAATGATGGGAAGTTGATTGAGAGAAATGGCTTTGATTCTTTAGGCGAATTTATTTCAAGAAGAAAAGTGATGACTCCTAAGGGAAGAAGAAATGTAATATGTAAGGGAACATATTAGCTGACCTAGTTCGGTTCCATTGCTAAAAGGAAGCCTTGGGAAAGGTTTTAAAGCAAAAAGAATACAGGAAATTAGTTCTGAAAATCCAACCATCTCGGTCGAGTCATCCTTAGCCCTGGATAGACAGAGAACCTTTGCACAAAGAACACACAGCTTTCTCAGATACTATAGAAAATTTGGAATTAACCTCAGCTATGCTTTTTTCCATTTACATTCTCTTTTCATTAGACCCAATTCCTTCAGTTAGAGTATGTCACTGAATGTAATGATTGAATATAATTTTAATGAAAATGTTTATTTGGTCTGCTGAGGGTTTAATTATTTTTTTTTGAATGGTTGAACAGTGTCTTCTCCTAATGATCAAACTTCAATTATTTCATTAAACCATTATTTGCCTGTTTGTTTTTGAAGCAATCCTAAAACATAAACAGAATTCTTAGCTGAAAATTCAGCAATTGTGTTTTGGGCATTTTATTTCCTAAATACTTTTACTTATTTGCAATAAAAAAAGCACAGCATAAAAGCAATTAATGTTAATTAAAGAATGACATTTTTTGGGCTTCCCTGGTGGCGCATTGGTTGAGAGTCCACCTGCCGATGCAGGGGACACGGGTTTGTGCCCTGGTCCGGGAAGATCCCACATGCCGCGGAGCGGCTAGGCCCGTGAGCCATGGCCGCTGAGGCTGCGCGTCCGGAGCCTGTGCTCCGCAACGGGAGAGGCCACAACAGTGAGAGGCCCGTGTACCGCAAAAAAAAAGAAAAAAAAAAGTGACATTTTTCTAATAATCCAAATGCTGTTAGATTTTATTCTCTTCTCTTGGTTGCTTTGTTGGTATTAAATATTTTATGAACTTGAGATATGAAAGATAAAATGCATTACATGGTTTTATTCCTGAAATACAGCTTTGTATATCAATCATGATCTTGACATCTTATCAGCTTTTTTCTTTTCTTTTTATATAACTATGCCTATTTGTTGATTGCTAGGTTGTTGTCACATTCAGTATCATTCAAGCATCTTCTCTAGGTCTAATATTTTGCAAACCATGAGAAGATAATGTATTATATGTCTTAGAATCCTAGAGTTAGAAGATGTAGGTTGGTAAGTAGGAAAAAGGAGCTTCTAAGAACTTAGCTGTATGAAAAGTAAGATTGTCCTCTCCAACTTGAATTATCAAATCAAGCCAAGGACCATTAGAATGAGACAGTCATCTTACGAAGAAGGAATGCCCCATAAACTTGTGGCAAATTTATCGAGGGATCAATATATGTAGACAATACATATTTACTGAGATCTATAAGAAAGAAAAATTGGTGAGTAAAGAAAGTTTAGAGGAAAAGAGAGTCTGGGAGTTGGAACTTCACAGTGACTCTTTAACACTGTCTTTAGAAAGGAGTTCCTGGTCCAGCTACACTAAAAATCAGTTCCCCATGATGCACTGAGGTAGGTGCTTTCAGGACATGGTGTCATAAACATTTAAATCATTCAATTCCCTTTGCTTTGAGTCCATGCTTAAGTAACCTTTGATTAAAATATGGCTTTCCCTGTAGAAGAATATTTCAATTTCAAGGTAGGCTGACAAGAACGTGTATTATAAATTAAGAACTTGATTTATAAACTTTAATCTCATAAATTTAGTCTATGTAAATCAGGTACTCAAGTCCAGATCTCTGTAGCCCTGATAAAAAGAAGTTTGTGGACTTTCAAAGTGAGAAGCCAGACCCAAATCTCTAGTAAATTCACCAAGCTAGCCTTTTAGCCACCTCTTCTGGAGACAGACCAACCTCATTCCCCACTATCAGTCAGAATGTCTGCACACTTTCAGTAGGATATGTCATGACCAAACTCCTTACATTAGAGTTGAAGAATTAAAGCCCAGACTAGGTAATTAACTTGACTAAGGTCACATACAAATTTGGCCTCTTGCCTTCTTCCTTCCATTACACCATGTTGCTTAGTAATACACCATCATCCTGGGAGAACTGATCATATTCAACAAATCTTATCTAAATCATAGGGAGAAACAAAACTCCTGGATTATTAGTCTAATCCCTACTCCAGTACCTCAATGGATGATGGATCTACATGCCATTTAATTCACCCTGTACTCTTTTTCTTCTTTCTAATGGAGTCAGGACCTGGAAAATTCCAACTCACCTTTCAAGACTCACCTCATTTGTCACTTCCAATTTCAAAGCCTTTTCATCTTCTCCAAGTAGAATTGGTCACTCCCTTTTCTGCACTGTTCATATCTCTACTATGTACTGATCACATGATATTAAATATCTATATATCTATTTTATTGCCTTTTAAGATGTGAGCTCCTCTAAAAGAGTAACCACAGCTTTTTTTTTTTAATCTTTATTGGAGTATAATTGCTCTACAATGGTGTGTTAGCTTCTGCTTTATAACAAAGTGAATCAGTTATACATATACATATGTTCCCATATCTCTTCCCTCTTGCGTCTCCCTCCCTCCCACCCTCCCTATCCCACCCCTCCAGGCGGTCACAAAGCACCGAGCTGATCTTCTATCTCTGCATACCAGCACCCGTTACAGCGTCTTGCATCTAGTAAATTTCACAATAAAAAGAGATGAATCGAAAGAAGAAAGAGAGTGAAGGAAGGAGAGAGGAGAGAAACTTGAGTACCTTGTTGACAGGGAGAGACTTTGTTTTCTCAACAGACATTGGGATTCTGTGAGAAGAGGAAGGTGTAGAAAATGTAGGCAGAACCACAAATGCAGCTCATAAAGTAATTTTCCAGGCTGATTTGGAAGACCCTGAGTTATTTTCTTCCTATTACCTTAGGCAGAATACAATGATAAATTATTAAAATTTTTCTTCACGTTCCACAGTGGATTTAAATAATAATGTCCTCAGAATACTGGGAACACTGGGGAGAATTTTTGCTCATAGTTACACAGATGTTAATAAACAACTCTCAGTTCTCCAAAATGACCTCATATCAGAGCTGAAGAGTAGTTGGTTCCAGTGGTAACTGAGGTGCTGCATAAGTTGAACAGATGGAAAAGAATCAAAGTGTATGCTTGAGAAGAGGTTCTTATGACATTGTGTCAGAGATAACAGTGGATGTTAATCCAGCAGAGCTAATTTTATAGTGAGGAGTGAAATATTATTTAATCAGCAGTGCTTCATACATAATTCAATTAACTCTCTTCACTCATCAGTATTAATGAGAACGGAAGCCTGGATTAATGTGCAAGAGCCTCATAAAGGAGCTCCCAGCCTACCTAAGTGTTGTGAAAACTTAATAAAGTCCTGCCAATCAAATTCTGGAATCTGGACCCAATCCATCAATGCACTGATATTACAAATTATCCTGAGCACTTCTCATTGTTTTCTAATTATTTAATTATGCTGATCTTTGCACTAAACCATTTAATTAGTGTATGGGGGAAATGAGTAAGAGTTGCTGCTTCCTTGACTGTTGGGATTCAGTGTCAAGTAAACAAAGGAGAATTTTATTGCAAATAATATTAAATGGCAATTTCTGCTTTTTGATGTCTGTAAATCTCAATAAATGAATAGAAAACAGAAAGTTGGGTTATAACAAACTAAAAAGCTGCTTTTATCTTGAGAGGATATTGAGAATACTGAGCACACATCTATCCAATACCTGCTCATTTTTTAATTCAGCTTCTGAACTTCAAGAACCTTAAATTTGTCTCATTATCTGGAGCCAGTTATTGGAGATGAATAAGTGATACAAACAATCAGGGACACTTGAAAGAATTAAGAGATTATCATTATTATGGATTTTTCAAGATGAGTGAATAGCAGCCTGCATATTACAGTTAAGTTCCTATTTTAGCGAATTGGTAAAGACAATGCCTAATGTGTTTTAAGACTATGCCTGAAATCAGAGAATGGATGGCCATCATTCCAGTTTTTGTAGCATTCATTTAATTTTATTTAATTTACAAATATTGTATACTAACTATGTATCAGGAACTTGCCTAAGCTGTGGGTATATAGAAGGTTTTGAAAGACAGTTCCAGATCTCAAAAAAGCATAACTCTACTGGAGGAGACAGATAAGTGTGCAGAGAAAAGTAATAATGACAATAATGATGACAACGATGATGGCGATTATGAGGATGATAGATCAAACTACTGCACATTTTACTCACTGTCAACCACATTATATATTTTATTTTATTTTATTCTCATAACCCTGTGACACAAATATTATAAGTCCATTTTTACAGAAAGTTAAAAATGAAACTTATAGACATAACAGGACAGTGGTTGCCTTAGAGGAGGAAGAGAAATAGGATTGAAAAGATCACAAATGTATCTGAAACATTTCTAGATCTTAAAAAAACAGAACTTGAATAATATATGACAAAAGGTAAATATTTATGAAATATGAGTGGTAGAAACATAGATCTTTTACTTCTCTGTATGTTTGAAGTGTTTTATAATAATACTTGATTTACAGGAAGTGAGGGGAGGTCTGTGATTGAGGACCCTGAGGATGAGAGGGTAGAGCTGGAATAGTGACCAAACTGAGGAGTTCATGGAAAGTTTTCCAAAGATATTGGTGATACTTGTCATCAACAACAGGGTTTTATTAAGTGCCTGTTTATTCCTGGCATTGTAATAGATGCCTAAGAAGGAAGACAAAACTGACCCAGACTCCATCCTAGAGATTTTATAATACAGTTTTAGTAAGTAAATAAAGTAGAGCATTGCATACAAATATTATGTAACATGAATTGCATCTGAAGGACAAATGCATCTTGGAGGAGGATGACATGGAAATGTTTGTGTTGGCAATTGGAAGGTTTAAAAATTTGGGGCCTCAGAACTCCTGTCATTAAATAGGAAAAGGATTGCAGGAGAATGATTATGTGATATTATTTATCAGTGTATTATTTACACTATATTTTTTCATATATTTTATTCTCAGTTAATGATATCAGACACCATAGGAGGTAAGTAAAAATGCCACTTTATTGTAGATGAAACCTGAGGTTCATAGTGGTTAAGTATCTCATCCAAGTTTACACAGTTAAGAAAAGTAACTGTTGAAACACAGCTTTTAAGTGGTGGAAAGTGTATTCACACCATAGTCATCTCTATATCTTATCATAAAAGCAGACTCTTCTCCATCTTTGTGGAGTCTGCTTTTGTAGGGGCAGAAACTCAGGCCATCTATGAGGCAGGTGGTTTTTCTGACTTGACAACACCTCCTTGGAAAAGCAGCCAGATGTTAGCCGACAGCTTGAGAATCTAGTAAAAGGCACAAGGTGCTTCCCTACCCACGACTCCAAGTCCTTGAGAACCTTTCAGCTACTTCAGTGTGATCAGGTGAGAAACAAAGTTGAAAGCGCCAAAGGAAGAAGGAATAAGAATTGGACACTCCAAAGGTTAGGGATGTTAACTGAGGAGAAAATAAACAAAATTAGATTGATTAGGTTAGAACAAAAGGCAAGAGAATCTGAAAAGATCACTAACGGATGTGCAAGAAAAGTTATTACATAGATATTTAAAAAGGTGATTGTTTGGATTTGGAATTATCCAAGCTTCTCACTTTCTTCCTTAAATCTCCTTACTTTATGGTCATTTCATTTGTTTTCAAATCTTCCTCTTACAGAAATCCGACCTGTTAGATTATCATTTAGACAAAATTTATCTTTTAAATATTTAGGAAGAAAGCTTTTTGGGGGGCTGCGCCATGCAGCTTGAGGGATCTTAGTTCCCCAATCAAGGATTGAACCTGGGCCCTCAGCAGTGAAAGCGTAGAGTCCTAACCACTGGGCCACGAAGGAATTCCCAGGGAGAAACGTTTTTTAGAAGAAAAAATGGGTTTGGATATTATCCATAACTTTCATAAATATCTGCATAATATTAGTGCAAAACGATAGAGACAAAACTGGTACCTAGGAGGTGCTTTGACCAGAGCCTGACACACAGTAATAATAAGTCTACTAGCATCCATAAAATGGGGGTCAGGCATTATACTCCAAGGCATTTGGTCCTGAAGGACAGTCCTAGTAGGAGAACAGATGAGTCCTCCATTTGTTCCTTCCCAAAACATTTAGTGTATTATATAGGTGCTTTGGAGCAAAGGTGGGTAGGATATGGTGTATGTCCTTGAAGTATCTCAAATGGGAAAGACAGATATGCAAATAGAAATCTGTCGATTAAGACACAAGACTCTGCCGCCTGCCGATGCAGGGGACGCGGGTTCGTGCACCGGTCCGGGAGGATCCCGCATGCCTTGGAGCGGCTGGGCCCGTGAGCTGTGGCCGCTGGGCCTGCACATCCGGAGCCTGTGCTCCGCAGCAGGAGAGGCCGCAGCAGTGAGAGGCCCGCGTACCGCAAAAAAGCAAAAAACAAAAAACAAAAACAAAAAAGACACAGGACTCTGGAGGCAGATTGCTTGGTCTCAAATCCTAGCTCCAGTAATTACTAGGTAGTCTTGGGCACCTAGACAAATGTGGGTCTTGGGCTGGGTGATCTTGGGTACATTACATAAATTTTCAGTGTCTCTGTTTTTTCCTCTGTAAAATGGGCATGATAGGACTTGTATAGCACACAGTAACCAGCACATAGTCAGTGCTATTTAGAGAAATGATAGAGATAAAGACAAAGAGAATAGTGTTAAGAAACAGGTTTGGGAACCACTGCAGAAACTCTAGAGGAAGTTTGAGTTGGACATATATAGTCTTGCTACTCAGTGTGTGGTCTGTGGACCAGCATTATTTGACAACTTGTTAGAAATGTAGATTCTAATTCAGTAGGTCCAGGGTGGGGAACTGAGGTTGCGCATTTCCTGCAAGTTCCTCAGTAATGTTAATGCTTCTGCTCTGTAGACCTTACTTTGAGTAGCAAGGATCTAGAATAACACGGTCCAGTATGGTAGCCATTGTTGACATATGGCTATTGAACATTTGAAATGAGTTGAGATGTGGTATAATTGTGAAATACACACCAGATTCAAAGATTAAGGGAAAAAAGATAAACTAGCTCATTTATATTTTATATTGGTGATGTATTTAAATAATACTTTGATATATGGGTTAAATAAAATACAATATTAAAACTAATTTCATCTGTCCCTTTTAATGTTTTTCAATATGCCTACCTGGAAACTTAAAATTATATATGTAGGGGCTTCCCTAGTGGTGCAGTGGTTGAGAGTCCGCCTGCCGATGCAGGGGACATGGGTTCGTGCCCTGGTCCAGGAAGATCCCACATGCTGCGGAGCGGCTAGGCCCGTGAGCCATGGCCGCTGAGCCTGCGCGTCCAAAGCCTGTGCTCTGCAACGGGAGAGGCCACAACAGTGAGAGGCCCGCGTACCACACACACACACACACACACACACTATATATATATATGTAGCTTCCATTGTATTTCTATTGGGTTGTGCTACTCCAGAACATTTTTACCAACAGTTTTCCCTATAATATGTGTAGATGACACTACTACAAAGCTAGACATAAATATGTATATTCTTGAGTAAGAGAAAGGGGTCTGATATTTCAAAAATAATTTTCATCATTTCATTTCTTATTACAATGGTGTTGCATATTTATTGCAGAAGAGTTTTGGAAGATAGAAAAAAAAAACCCAAAATTAAATCACCCACAAAACCACTGCATTGAAACAACTACTGTTAACATTCTGTTTTATACGTATTTAATATCTTGTATGCATTTTAAAATATCTTTTACCCTTTTATGAGAATATGTTTTCACTGGCATTTTGTAAACCATCTTCTCTTTGTTTTTCTACCACACTGATTCCTACTTTTCATTTTCTTTCCTGATTTCTCTTCATCTTCCCCATTTACTGGCTTGCATGTTTAAAACTTTCTCAAAGTTAATGCATCTAAGACACAACTCTTAATTCTTGATTTCTGTCTTTTACAGGCTTTTTAATTTTTGCAAACTTTTTTAGTGGTTGCCGTAGACTTTGCAAAATACATTTATAACTAATCCAAGTCCACTTTCAAATAACAAACACTTATGCCACTTCATGGGTACTGCAAATACCTTAGAGTATTCCCCATTCCTCCCTCCTGTCCATTAACAACACTGCTGTCAGTCATTTCACTATCCATAAGTTGTAATCATCGATAATTATGATTATTATTTTGACCAAACTCTTACCTGTTAGAGTAATTAATAAAAAGAAAAATAAAAGATTTTATTTTGCCTTCATTTATTTCTAATTCTCTTCCTTTCTCTATATAGGTAGATCTGAGTTTCTACCTATATCATTTTCCTTCTTCTAAGAACTTCCTTTAACGTTTCTTGTAAGGCAGATCTGTTGATTACAAATCCCCTCAATTTTTGTTTTCCTTTTCAATTTCAATTTTTATGTATTTGTGCTTTACTTCTTTCTTAAATAGCTTGGTGAATAGTTCATCCATTTTTGTGTTTTTACTGTTGCTGTCACTTTTTATTTTCCCTTTGAACAATAGTCTCAGGTTTAGTATTCAAATATGCAGTTTTTCTGTCTTGTATTTTCCTATTTTATGATTTTGTCTAATACATAGATTTTAATAAACATTTATTTAATGGATTCTTAAGTTAATCTTAATTAACTTAATTCTTAAGTTAATTATAACCTATCTTCTTATATTATGATTTGTTAATTTAATTTTCTAAGCTTTAAGTGAATCTCAAGGTATATTTCATAGGTCAAACATGTAATATTTCAGCCATTTTACAGGTAAACTTTAATAAGTTTAATTTTCTTTTTGACACAAGAACTAGTAGAGAGATTTAATTCTAAATAGCTTGTTGTTTATATTTTAACCATGTCTTTTACATTAAAAAAATTATTTAAAGTGTTTTTGTCCTAAAAATATATGGTAAACTTTTGCAAATTTTCCGTGGGTACTCAGAACGTATTTGTAGGGTACAGAATTACACACACACACAAATAGAAACACAGATCAACTTTTAAAATTATGTTATTTTGATATTGCATTTTCTTCCTTTGTTTTGCCTTTTTAATCAGTCAGAAACAGAGAAAGAAATATAAAACTCTCCTTCACCAAATTATTTCCTCAACTTTCTCCCTAAAATTTCCCTATATTCTGTCATTTTATCTTAGGTGTTTCAATACAATATTATTTGGTACATAAAAGTTCAGAACAGTCATAGTTCCAATTTATATTTTACCAAGGAAATTATCTTCTCTTTTTAGCTGAATGCTTTTTTTCCTTGAATTCAACTTGGTTTGCTTTTCATATTGTGACATTGACTTTCCTTTTGTTTGCTTTTTTCCTGTGTATTTTTGTACATCATGTTATTCTCTGAAATTGTATACAGAATTATAGATGGGTAGATGTTCATTTTTTGGTGAAAAGGTGCAGTGCTTTAATTGAATTAGCCATCTAATGAATCTAGAATCTATTAAAGGTTGAGAAGTGATAGAATAGGAATAATTTGGGGAAAACTAATTGAAAGGCAAGAACTATGATAGTCATACTATTCACAGTCAACTCTCAAATAGAAACTTTAGGTTGGGAATATTTGCCAAGGAGAACAAAAGTTAAAGCACTCCTACCAAAGCAGCTGAGGAAATTCTTTCACCCTGACATATGGCAAACCTCCCTTCCTTTTCTGAGCCCGAGGCATAAAGAATGGGCTGTTTCTACTTTTGGTATCATTGATTTCATCTTTGCCTATCCCATCAGTCCTGTTTCTTTTGGACATAGGTGATATTTTGCTTCACCTACAGGTACTCTCTTTTCCTTAATCATCCTTCACCATATTCCAACCACAAAGCTCATATAATCACAGTGATTAGAGGACCATGTGACAAACATGCTTAATAATCCAGGGGAACATGACAGCACTGGCTCCCCTGAAAATTGTCCCCCAAACATTGTTTTGACCTTACAGAAGGACAAGGCACCCTACTGTTACATGTTCTCTATTTGTTGACATAGCTTTAAAAAAATTGATATTTATAATAGATATAGATATCTTCAATTATGAAGGTGCGAGTGAATAACAAATAGTCATTGACTTCTGTTTCCATTGTTGAGTAACCAGACTGTCTTGCTGCTGGAGTTTTGTTTGCTGAAATTTGATCTAACTATAGTATTTTTTCATGTTTGGTGTACAGCCACAGGCAGTATCTTGTTTTGTTTTGCTTTTGCATAAGATTTTAAATCAATATAAAGTAAACAAATAAAAGGTGAAATACACATGCAGTCATCTGGCAATAAACTAGAAGAGCTGGGATCCATGAAGACAAATAATGCCTGCCATCCATTTTTAAAGTTAGAGTATATTATTGCATTTGAGAGGCAAAGAGGCACTCTAAGTGCAGATAATTTATTGAGATTTCCATGGTATTTTTGATATTGCACAGTATAGTGGAAGAAATCAATCAAATTAAAAAGCTTGATGTGAGAAAGATTGTGTACACTAATCCCCAATTTGTTTCTAGGAGAGAAATAAAAGTTACTCATGATGGTAGAAAGCACTCTCTCTTATGAATGTCCTGTATACGAATACATCTTGAAAAGTATCAGGTTTCCTGATGCCCAGAAAGCTGCCAGGGAACATTAAACAATGAGTAATCTGGACAGAGTTAGTTTTGCGGTGGATAAATGACATACTCTATTAAGGGTGACCAGATATAAAACACAGAAGAGTTTGGTATCAAGAAAATAGAGTAAAATAAATATCATTTCCTATAGTGAAAGTGAAAATCGACTCAAAGATGTGAAACTAGATTAGACTGGAACTAAAAACACTATTATTGGAGGAAGACTCAAGGTTAAAAAAAAAAATCCAAAACAGCTGGATATCTGGACCTGAAAATATTTTCATGAAGTTGACACCTAATCAAACTATAGGGTTGATGGTGTTCCAAAATCTCTGCTTTGTATAAATTCATTTTGTCCGTTATTGAACAGTTACTTAGCACCTACTGTGAGCTAGACCACAAGGACACAAAGATTAATATTTCAAAGTACATTCCCTCAATGAGCTCCTCCATCCTCTAGAAAAGAATGAGAAGTGAGCAGATAGATTTAAAATACCTAGGGTTGGTGAGACAGTTTGCTGGGGAGAGGCTGTGGTATTTGCACCGTCCGGAGTGAAGAGTAAGACTTTCACCAAGACAGAAACGGGGAACATTCCAAGTAGGGAAAAAGATAAAAGAGCACAGTGATTCTTGAGTAGTATGCATAGCTTAGAATAGCCTTTGCAGTTACAAATTAGTCCAAGCAAAGGTTGAACATATGAAACTGGAATCTCCTTTAGTATTTTCTCTTAATGCTTTTTCCTTGAAAGTTGTAATGAATTAGTGCATTAAATTTCTTTCCCTGAACACCTATAATTCATAGATGCAAAATGTTTCATAACATTTGATAGCCTATAGCTGAATATATGGAAAGCTTCTATATGTTGTTAATAACAGTGATTAGAATCTCCTACTTACCTGCCTTCAATGCCACCCAGGGGAGGTTAGTACCCAATGGATGCGCTGGTTAAATATCAGGATAAACAATCACTGAAAGACACAATGCTTGTAATATTTATGCATGATTTTTTTCCTTGATGATCACCTAAGTCACCAGAGTTCAGTGTTGGAAGTAAGAGAGAGGAAAAGCTCAAAGGAATTTTTATAGCCTGTCAGTGAATTATAAGTTAAAATTCATGATTGGGAAACTAGCTCTACATCTGGTATTTGTTTAATCGCTTGTAAAGCTGAATGACAATTTTCCAAGCATGCACTAAGTTCTTAATATCTTTACATGTTATACTCTGCTTACCTGTGGAATATGTTAGGGAAAAGATATGATAGATAAATTCAGTTGATTTCCTGAATTCAGCCCATTCCTTCTTAACATTCAAATGAGTTATTTTGTCTTAGATATATCCCTAATTGGTCAGACCAATTTCAGTATTGTCACATCTGCTATTTTTATTATCACTTGATGTATATCTCAGCAACAGGAAAAAAGACAAAGAAACTAAATTCTGTCCTAGAGAAGGCAGAAGCAAATACTAGCATCTATTACTAATCACAGGTGTAGCCTTTTAAAAAATTGAGATATAATCAACTTAATGTAAAATGCATATACCTCAACTATAAAGTTCATTGAGTTGTGATGAGTGTAAACACCAATGTAACACATCCCCATCAAGGTATAGAACATTTTCATAACTCCAGAAAGTTTCTTTGTGTACCTTCCCAATCAGTTACCCCCTCAAGAAAGAACTGATGTTCTGATACCTTTTTTTTCTTTTTTTAAATTAAAATATAGTTGATTTAAGATATTATATTAGTTTCAGGTGTACAACATACTTTTTAATATTTTTATACATTATACACCATTTGAAGTTATTATAAAATATTGGCTATATGTCCTTTGCTGTGCAGTATACCCTTGTATCATTTATTTTATACATAGTAGTTTGTACCTGTTAATCCCCTACCTCTATCTTGCTCCTCCCCCTGCCCCTCTCCCCACTGGTAACCACTAGTTTGTTGTCTATACCTGTGAGCCTATTTCTATTTTGTTATATTCATTCATTTGATTCATCATAGACTAGTTTTCTAGAACTTCATACAATGGAGTCATTTAGTAGGTAGTCTTTTCTGTTTGACTATAATGTTTTTGAGATCCATCCATGTTGGGGCATGTAGCAATAGTTCTTTGCTTTTTACACCTGAGCAATATCCCATTGTATGGCTATGTCACAGTTTATAGATTTTCCCAACATTTGTTTACAAATCTTTATGTGAACATATATTATCATTTTCCTTGGGTAAATACCTAAGAATGAAAAGTCTAGATCATATAGTGGGTATGTATTTAACCTTTTAGGAAACTGCCAGAACTTCTTCCAATGTGGTTGTAACATTTATTCTTACACCAGCAAGGTACTGTTATTAGAGTTGTTGTACCTCCTCACTGGCATTTGCTGTTGTCAGGGTTTTTAATTTTATCTATTCTATCAGATGTATAGATATATACATATCTAACCCACTATGTTTTTTATTTGTCTTTCCCTGATGATTAATGATGTTTGTCATTATGATAGCATCATAGTGATGTTGAATACTTTCATATGTTTATTGTTTATTTGTATATCACCTTTTGTGAAGTGACTGGAGGTCTTTTGCACAAGTTTTAAAATTGGTTTATTTGTTTTGTACTAATGAGTTACGTACTTATCCTGGACACATTAATTTAATTACATCAATAGAATTTTGTATATTTAACTGACATGGAATTTCTGGTTGAATTCCTAAATATTTCATTGACTTTAACCCTAAATAATTTACATATTCTGTGATATTCTAAACAGAAAAATTGCTTTTATTTTTTCAAATGCTTATTGACATTAAATAGGAACCTAATTGATCTTTCTATATTGGTTTTATCTGTGATATTGATAAACTCATTTTTTAGTTTGTCAGAACAAAAATTCTTTATCAAAATATACATTTTGCAAGTATATTTTTCCAGTCTGTTAATTGCCTATTCATTTTCTGCCTTTTTTTTTTTTTTTTTTTTTTTTTTTTTCCGTACGCGGGCCTCCCACTGTTGTGGCCTCTCTCGTTGCGGAGAACAGGCTCCAGACACGCAGGCTCAGCAGCCATGACTCATGGGCCCAGCCGCTCTGCGGCATGTGGGATCTTCCCGGACCGGGGCACGAACCCATGTCCCCTGCATCGGCAGGCGGAGCCTCAACCACTGCGCCACCAGGGAAGCCCGATTTTCTGCCTTTTGATCAGCAGAAATTTTTTATTTAGATGAAATATAATTTATTTTTTCTTTAATGATTAATGCTTATTGTGTACTATTTTAAGTTCAGAAAGATATTTTCCCACATTTTCTTCTTTAATTTTTATAGCTTTAGCTAGTTTATGATTCAACTAAAATTAATTTTTGTTTATGGTATGAAGTAGAAGTTGAGGTTTACTTGCTTTTTCCCACATTGATATCTAGTTGTATCAGTACTACTTGTTGAAAATAGTTTATCTTCCCCATTATACTGCTTTAGTACCTTTGCAAAAAACATCAACTGAACATAACAGTATGGTCTATTTTTGGAATCTCAGTTCTGTTTTATTGATCTATTTGTTGATATTTTTGTCAAAACCTCATTATTACCGTGGCTTCATACTAAGTTTTGAATTTCTCTAAATTTGTTCTTTCTTAAGATTGTTCTTTTCTAGATTCTTTACATTTCTATATAAATTTTAGAATCAACTTGTTTGTTTCTATTACAAATACATATATATGGTTAGAAATGCATTGTTGAATCTTTAGATCTATTTGAGAAGAAAATACTTTCTAATAATATTGAGCCTTCTCTCCCTAGAGCATGGTACATCTTTCCATTTATGTAGGCCTTCTTCAATTTCTCTTAGCAATGTTGTAAGGGCCAGCATAGAGCTCTTGTATAGCTTTCATTAAATTTAACCCTAAATATTTTATGTTTTTAATGATATTGTAAATGGCATTTAAACCTTTTTTCTAAATGTTTATTGCTGGCATAGGGGAACCCAATTATTTTTTCTATATTGGTTTGTATCCATGGTATTGATAAATTCACTTTTTATTTTGTCAGGGATTTTTCTTTGTAGATTACTTAGGATTTTATATATACACAATTATGACATCTGCAAATAAGGCTGGCTTTACTTCTTCCTTTACAATCCTTATTGTAATTTATTTGTTTTTATTGTACTGCCTAGGATCTCTAATAACACATTAAATAGAAGTACTGCCAATGGACATCTGTGTCTCTTTCTAGATCTTATGGGGAAAGGTTTTAATATTTCATAATTAAGTATGATATTAGTTGTAAGTGTTGAGCAGATGCATTTTATTTGGTTGAAGGCATACCTTCTATTCCTAGTTTGCTGATAATTTTTTCACAATTGCGTTGAATTTTGTAAAATTAGTTTTTTGTGGCAATTGAAATGATCATATGTTTCTTCTCTTCTACTTTTAATGTGATGATTACATTAATTGAATTCTGTGTATTTAACCAACCTTGAATTACTGGACTAAATATTTCTTGGTTATTACATATAACCTTTTCAAAAAATGTTACTGTGTTTTGTTTACTAATATTTTGTTAAGTAATTTTGTTTATAGATTCATGAGAGGTATTGGTCTTCATTTTTTTCTTATAAAGTCCTTGTCTGGATTTGGTATAAAAGATATGCTAGCTTAATAAAATAAATTGGAAAATTGTCACATATCTTGTATTTTTCTGAAAAAGTGAATGTAAAATTGATATCATACATTTCTTAAATATTTGATAGTATTCATTTGTGCCTGAGTGGGAAATTTTTTCTTTTTTCTTTTTCATTGACGTATAGTTAATTTACAAAGTTGTGTTAGTTTCAAGTGTACAGAAAAGTGAATATATATATATATATATATATATATATATATATATATATATATATATACCTTTTCAGATCCTTTTCCATTATTAAAAGATATTGAGTATAATTCTCTGTGCTAAACAGTAGATCCTTGCTGTTTACCTATTTTACATATAGTAGTGTGTATATGTTAATCCCAAATTCCTAATATATCTCTTCCGCCTCCCCCCCTCCTCTTTGGTAACCATATGTTTGTTTTCTATTTTTGTGAGTCTATTTATGTTTTGTAAATAAGTTCATTTATATTGTAATTTAGATTCCATGTATAAGTGATATCATATGATATTTGTCTTTCTCTGTCTGACTTACTTCAGGTAATATGATAATCTCTAGGTCCATCCATGTTACTGCAAATGACATTATTTCATTCTTTTTTAAGTTTGACTAATATTCCATTATATATATATATATATATATACACACACACACACACACACACACACACACACATCAATCACATCTCCTTTATCCATTCATCTGTTGGTGGACATTTAGGTTGCTTCCATGTCTTGGCTATTGTAAATAGTGCTGCTATGAACACTGAGGTGCATTATCTTTTTGAATTAGAGTTTTCTCTAGATATATGCCCAGAAGTGGGATTACTGGATCATATGGTAGCTCTATTTTTAGTTTTTTTAAGGAACCTCCATACTGTTCTCCATAGTGGCTGCAATTTACATTCCCACTAACAGTGTAGGGGGGTTCCTTTTTCTCCACACCCTCTCCAGCATTTATTATTTGTAGACTTTTTAATGATGTCCATTCTGACTAGTGTGAGGTGGTATCTCATTGTAGTTTTGATTTGCATTTCTCTAATAATTAGCAATACTGAGCATCTTTTCATGTGCCTGTGGCCATCTGTACGTTTTCTTTCGAGAAACATCTATTTAGATCTTCTGCCCATTTTTTGATTGGGTTGTTTGTTTTTTGATATTGAGCTGCATGAGCTGCTTGTGTATTTTGGAGATTAATCTCTTGTTGGTCACTTCTTTTGCAAATATTTTCAGCTTCTCTGTGGGTTGTCTTTTCATTTTGTTTATGGTTTCCTTTACTGTGCAGAAGTTTTTGAGTTTAATTAGGTCTCATTTCTTTATTTTGGTTTTCATTTTCATTACTCTAGGAGGTGGGTCAAAAGATATCTTGCTGTGATTTATGTCAAAGAGTGTTCTGCCTATGTTTTCCTCTAGGATTTTTATAGTATCCATTCTTACATTTAGGACTTTAATCCATTTTGAGTTTATTTTGTATATGGTGTTAGAGAATGTTTTAATTTCATTCTTTTACATGTAGCTGTCCAGTTTTTCCAGCACCACTTGTTGAAGAGACTGTCTTTTCTCCACTGTATATTCTTGTCTCCTTTGTCATAGATCAATTGACCATAAGTGCATGGGTTTACTTCTTGGCTTTCTGTCCTGTTCCATTTATCTATATGTCTGCTTTTGTGCCAGTACCATACCGTTCAGATGAGCAGCTTTGGAATATATTCTGAAGTCAGGGAGCATGATGCCTCCAGCTCCGTTCTTCTTTCTTAAGATAGTTTTGGCTATTCGGGGTCTTTTGTGTTTCCATACAAATTTTAAAATGTTTTGTTCTAGTTCTGTGAAAAATGCCATTGGTAATTTGATAGGGACTGTATTGAATCAGTAGATTGCCTTGGGTAGTAATTTTAACAATATGGATCTTCAAATCCAAGAGCACAGTATATCTTTTCATCTGTGTCAACTTCAATTTCTTTCATCAGCATCTTATAGTTTTCAGAGTACAGGTCTTTTGCATGCTTAGGTAGGTTTATTTCTAGGTATTTTATACTTTTTAATGCAATGGTAAATGGGAATGTTTCCTTAATTTCTCTTTCTGATATTTCATTGTTAGTGTACAGAAATGGAACAGATTTCTGTATATTAATTTTGTATCCAGTAACTTTACCAAATTCAGTGGTAAGCTCTAGTACTTTTCTGGTAGTGTCTTTAGGATTTTTTGTTTATAACATCTTTTCACCTGAAAAGAGTGACAGTTTTACTTCTTTTCCAATTGGATTCCTTTTATTTCTTTTTCTTCTCTGATTGCTGTGGCTAGGACTTCTACAACTATGTTGACTAAAAGTGGTGAGAGTAGGCATCCTTGTATTGTTCCTGATTTTAGATGAAATGTTTTCAGCTTTTCAGTGTTGAGTATGATGTTTTATATGGGTTTGTCATATATGGCCTTTATTATGCTGAGGTAGCTTACCTGTATGCCCACTTTCTTAAGAGGTTTTTTTTTTTTAATCATAAATCGATGTTGATTTTTAACAAAAGCTTTTACTGCATCTTTTGATTCTTCAATTTGTTAATGTGGTGTATCATATTGATTGATTTGCTGATACTGAATATCCTTGCATCCCTGGAATAAAGCCCCCTTCATCATGATGTATAATCTCTTTAATGTATTGTTGGAATCAATTTGCTAGTTTTTTACTGAGGATTTTTGCATCTATGTTCATCAGTGATATTGGCCTGTAATTTTCTTTTTCTGTAGTGTTTTTTTCTGGTTTTGGTATCAGATTGATGGTGGCCTCATAGAGTGAGTTTGGGAATGTTCCTTCCTCTGCAATTGTTTGGAATAGTTTCAGAAGGATAGGTGTTAAATCTTCTCCAAATGTTTATAGAATTCACATGTGAAGTCATCTGGTCCTGGACTTTTGCTTTTTGGCAGTTTTAAAATTACTGATTCAATTTCATTACTTGTAATTGGTCTGTTCACATTTTCTGTTTCTTCCTGGTTCAGTCTTAGGAAATTGTACAACTTGTCTGTTTCTTCTAGATTGTCCATTTTATTGACATATAGTTGCTCATAGTAGTCTCATGATCCTTTGTAGCTCTGTGGTGTTGGTTGTAAGTTTTTCATTTATGATTTTATTGATTTTGACCCTCTCCCTCATTTTTTTTCTTGATGTTTATCAATTTTGTTTATCTTTTCAAAGAACCAGCTTTTCATTTCTTTGATCTTTTCTAGTTTTTTCTTTTTAAGTCTCTTTATTTCAAATGCATTTTAGATACCATGTGTTTGTATTCTCCTCCCCTCACAGTTACTGTTTAGGATTTTATATTTTACATCTAATTGTTTTGCGTATCCCTTGACTGCCTATTGTGGACACAAATGATTTTTACTGCTTTTGTCTTTGAACCTCCCTATTAGCTTTGTGGATGATTTCCTACCTTTACTGCATGTTTGCTTTTACCAATGAAGTTTTGTAAATTGTTTCTAAATTATGACCTTTTCTTTTTCTGCCTAGAGAAGTTCCTTTATCATTTGTTGTAAAGCTGGTTTTGTTGTGCTGAGTTCTTTTAGCTTTTACTTGTCTGTAAAGCTTTTTATTTCTTCACCAAATATGAAAGAGAGCCTTGCTGTGTAGAATATTCTTGGTTGTAGATTTTTCTCTTTCATCACTTTAAGTATATCATGCCACTCCCATTTGGCTTGCAGTGTTTCTGCTGAAAAATCAGCTGATAGCCTTATGGGAGTTTCCGTGTGTGTAATTTGTTGTGTTTCCCTTGTTGCTTTTAATAGTCTCTCTTTATCTTTAATTTTTGTCATTTTGATTACAATGTGTCATGGTGTATTCCTCTGTGGGTTAATCCTATATGGAACTCTCTGCGCATCCTGAATTTGGGTGACTGTTTTCTTCCCCAGGTTAGGGAAGTTTTCAGATATTATCTCTTCAAATATTTTCTCAGGCCCTTTCTCTTCCTCTTCTCCTTCTGGGACCCCTAAAATGTGAATATAGTGAACTCAATTTGTCCCAGAGGTCTATTAAACTGTCCTCCTTTCTTTTTGTTCCTTTTTTCTTTTTTCTGTTCAGCAGCAGTCATTTCCACTACTCTATATTCCAGCTCATTGATCAGTTCTTCTGCCTAATTTTGTCTACTCTTGATTCCTTCTAGTGTATTTTTCATTTCAGTTATTGTATTCTTTAATTCTGTTTGGTTGTTCTCTATATTTTCTAATTATTTGTTAAAAACGTCTAACTTTTCACTCTGTTCATCCATTCTCCTCCCGAGTTCTTTGATCATATTTACATCCCTTACTCTGAACACTTTATTGGGTAGATTGCCTATCTCCATGTCACTTAGCTCTTCTTCTGGGGTTTTATCTTCTTTCTTCATCTGAAACATATTCCTCAGTCAACGTATTTTATCTAAACTGCTATTTGTATTTTTATGTATGTGGTAGGTTGGTTATGTTTCTCAACCTTGGAGAAGTGACCCTCTGTAGGAGAAGTCCTATGCCTCCCAGCAGTGCACTCTCCTTTCATCACCCAAGGACCAGGGGCCACCTAGATGTTGGGTAGTGTATGGCCTGAGTTTGTTGACTTGGTCTGCAGGCTGTGGGACTGTAGTTTTCTTGCTTCTGGTGTCTGTCCCCTGGTAGGTGAGGCTGGTCTAGAAGTTTGTGTAGACATCCTAGCATAAGGGGCCAGTGCCTGCCCCCTGGTGGGTGTAGCTGTGTCTTGGCACTCTGGTGAGCAGGGCCACATTTAGCGGCATATCTAGAGGTGACTATGGGCTCAAGAAGTCTTTAGGCAGCCTGTCTGCTGAGGGTAAGGCTGTGTCCCCACCCAGTTGTTTTTGAAATGTATTGACACTTGTCTTATAAATTAGTATATAGTCCATCTTGAAAATAATATGTATCTTGTTATTTTAGAACATAAAGTTTTATAAAAGTTAAGTCAAATTTAATATTTATAGTGTTTTAAAAATCTTCTATATCTTACTGAATTTTGTTCTAACAATTATTGAGAGACTGGTTAATGTTTCCAACTATGACTGTGGACTAGTCTAATTCTCCCTTTAGATAATTAAATTTTGCTTCATACATTTGAGAGGTTTCTCATTAAATGATTAATATTTAAGATTTATGTCTTCTTGATGAATTGTAACTTTTACCACTATAGTATTTCTCATTTTCCCTGATACTACATTACTTGTTGAAGTCTAACTTTTCAGATATCGATATAAGTACATTTACTTCTTTATGATTAATGTTTGCACAATATGTTTTTCTCCATCTTTTAACTCTCAACCAGTCTATGTCTTTATGTTTAAAGTGATTTCTTATAAATACCAAATGGTTTCCTCTTGCTTTTTCATCCAGTCAGACAATCTTTGCCTTCTAACTGTAAGATTTAGTCCATTTACACTCAGTGTAATTATAAGTTTAGATTAAATACACCATGTTTATTTTTTTGTATTTGTTATTTCGTATCTGTTTTCTTTTTTATTTGTTTTATTGTGTTTTGTTTTCTATTTGTCCTATCTGCTCTTTTATTTCAGTTGCAACTTTCCTACCTTCTTTTTGGTGAACTGAATAATTTTCAGTATTCTATTTCATCTCCTATATTGACTTTTTGCCATGCCTCTTTGTGTTATTGTTTAGTTGATCTAGACATCATAAAACACATGTTTAACTTATTGCAGTCTATCTTCAAAAATATCAGTTATCAAAAAAAAAAACACCCCAAAATAGTTCTGTTTACTTACATATTTTGCCATTTCTTGTGCTCTTCATTCTTTCAACTAGATCTGTGTTCCATTATGTTTTAATATAAAAATCTTTAACATCTCTTTTGTTTCAATTTCTCTTGAGTTTAGGTTTTTGGAAATGTCTTTATTTTACCCTCATATTTTAAAGATACTTGGCTGGATATAGAAATCTAGGTTAACAGGTTTTTTTCCCAACACTTTCAATGTGTCCCATTGCCTTCCTGCTTGCATTATTTCTGATAAGAAGTCAGCTATAGTTTTTATCATTTTCTCTTGTATGCACTGTGTCTTTTCTGATTGCTTTTAAGATTTTCTTTTTATCTTCAATACAATGGTAAAGTAGATTTTCATTATCTTGACTATAAGGTGCCTATGTCTGATTTTATTTGTGGTTTTTGGACTGGTTTTTCAGCTTATTACATTTGTGATATGAAATTTTTCATCAATTTGAAAAATTTTAACCATTAATTCTCCAAACATAGTTTTTGCCCAGTCTCTTCCTCTTCTTGTGGCACTTCAGTTATATATTTAGACATCTCATACTGTTCAACAGGTCAATGAGGCTCTGTTCCTTTTTTCAAGTTTATTTTTCTTTCTGAGATTTAGTTTATATAGTTTATTTCATCCTATAGTCTTCTTTTTTGTTCCATCAACTGCCAAGGCTACTCTTTTTTTTTTTTCAGCTATTGTAATTTTTAGTTAGAATTTCTATTCAGTTCTTCTTTGTAGTTTCTAATTCTTTGCTGAGACTTTTTGTCTGTTTACTCAATCTTTTAAAAAAAATTAACATATTTATAATAGGTATATTTAAAGCCCTTATCAGCTAATTGCAACCTTATTTTCATATCTGAGTCCATTCCTATTGACATTTTTGTTCTTAGTTATGTGTCATATTTCCCAGCTTCATATTCTAGTAAATTATTATTGTATGTTGTACATTGTTGGTTGCCTCATCTTTAAAATCTAAATTTTATTGTCTTTCTTTAAAGTGCATTGACTTTTTTCTGGAAAGTAGTTAATTTACTGGAGAATCAGCTTTATGCTGTCAAGACTCTTTGGGCTTTGTTAGGATGGATTGAAAGGATAATTTAGGGCTAGTGTATCCCTACTTTTATTTGTGATTTGTATAAGATTTTAACTGTATGCTTGGGGAAGTTAGTGAAACCGTCCCACTCTGAATGACCAGAACTCCAATGTTTCCTCACATTATGCAGCCTTCAGAAACTTTATTGAGCTCCAATTTCTCAGAAGTTATTCTCTGCCAGACTTCATGAAATCTAGCCCTTTGCATGTCTAGGCAACTCCAAGGCAGGTTCTGGAACTCTTTATCTACACAGTTCTTTATCTCCACTTTATCTACACTCTCTTTCTTCTCCTCCACCTTAATCTAAAGATTCCATCCTTATCACTCCTGTAGCCTAATTTCTCTTTCTTTCACCCAGCTGAGAGTGCTGTTCTTTGCTTGGGCTCCACTTCCGTATGTCAAGGCTTGGAATGTGCCTTCTGACAGAAATTCAGGGCAAATATGGAGCTTACTTTGTGTGTATTTCTTCTTTCAAGTATCCCAGACTTGTGTTCTGTGTTGTTAATGCCTGAAAGTAGTTGCTTCCAGTTCATGGCAGGAAAGTTAGTCTGATATTTATTACTCTGTTATGTCAGGAATTGAAACTCCTGATTTTTTTATTAGACTTAGACACTGTAGAATACTATCTCATCAATTGGTCAATTTTGCAGCGTTTTCTAACCTTTTGATCAGGCAGTGCTGAGCCACATCAGCCTGAAGTTAGGTGAATGAAAGTCTCTCCCTGTGATTCTTTATATAACTTTGCTTGCAGTTTTCCTACTTTTTGGTTAGGTGACATTTTGGATGGTCCCTTGATTTAAACAATCACATGCCACAGATGATGTACACAAAAGAAATTAAACTTGTCATCATGTTTTGATGCTTTCAATATTGCTTAATATAGTTTTGTTTTTATGAGGGTTTTCTTTTTTTTTTTTCAATTCATTTCTTACCTTTAGCTCCTCATTTAATTTTTTTCCATTGCCTTCAGAGGTGAAAAGAGTAAACCTCATGCTAAATAACACTTTACATTTTGATCACCTGCTTTAAGATACAGTTTTCAGGAATGCATGGTAGTTTCAAACAACATTCTCCTTTTGCTCTCCTGATACCTTGTTCTCTTATTGCAGCATGTTAAATTTATATCTGTTCATGAAATTGTTTCCTTTAATATATGCTAACCACCTCTCAGGCAAGAGCCTTGTCTTATTAATCTCTAAATCAATAGCACTACTGTTGTCCTTCAAATATTTTAGATATTCAGCAAAGTCTATAATAAAAATTAATTCAGAATACCATTTATAATCTTGAGTATTCAAAAGTATAGGTATAGAGTCTAATGTTAAAGATTAGAGGATTCTCTTAAAGAGAACAAGACAATTTATGATCACAGCATTGTTTTTCAGTTAGTCTCCAAAAAATTTTATAGTCTTCAATATGAACTTTTCAAGGACCAGAAAAAAAGGGAGAGGGCCCAGAGTAAATCTCACATCTTTTCTGAAACCTTTCTCTTTTTCTAGTTCCCCAAGTAGCATCCTTCCCTTATATAACTCTCATACCACATTTTCTATAATTCCCGATTCCACTTGGTTTTAAAATTGCATATGCTAATCTATTTTTCTTCCTCCAAGACCATAAGGTATTTGATATAGATTATGTGCTTAGACTTTTTTTAATACCTCTCTACTTTGATTAAAGGTATAGTCTGGAATTCAATAGAAAGTTACTCTTACTTGGTAGAATAGGGAACAATTCATATGAACTGAAAGTTTTAATTAATGAAAATTTTCAATTTAAAATATTTTTTTACAATTTTTAAGAAAAACATTTAAAATTATTTTTATTATGTGGTATACTAGTTTAGGATAATGAAATAGATCTATAGTAGATTTATTCTGTAATAAACATGAAATGATAAGTTTTAATTAACATGAGACACTATGTAAAATGTGAATTCTTTTTAAAGCGGTAGAAATGGAAAGTTCAAAAATACACCAATAAATATTTTAAATAGTTCTAATGTCTTGTGAAAATCCTCTGTTTTTGCTACTCCTGAAAGTTAGCTAGATAAGGGTAAATTTCACTCCTACACCAATGTTAACTGAAATATCTTAAGTTCTGATAAGCAAATGTTAATTTTCTGTTGTGGTTGCTGTCAAGATTGATCATCCCCAAATAATGTTGACTAAGCTTTTTCCTACAACAAAGACAAAAAAAAAAATGATAGATTTTTCTAAAGGGTCCTTCTATAATAAGGGGTCCATATCACACACAGTTACATTTTTCATTTGTCATGCCCAAGGACAGATTTAAACATAACCTCACTAAGTATTTGTGCTTCTTAGAGAAGAAATTGTTCAGTAGGTAGAATTATGGTATGTTTTATTCTATTCCTAAGCTTGTGTAGATAATAAGCATGATTTTGCCATTTGTGGATAGGAAACTGTGAGCTCATGGTTGCCTGTAAATATGTGTGTTATAGTCTAGGTTCACTTTTAGAATATCCTCATTATTTGTCTGAGACTCTCCAAAATCAAGCAGATAAACAGCTCTAGGTTCTTAGGTTCTTAGTAAATCATTTATGACAATTTTCCAAACAAATCAAAAATCTTATCTAGAACTTATTTTATAGAGTGTTTTGAAATCCATATTCAGATAACACCCATTAGCAAATTAACTCCAATTACCATATAACATCTATTCAAATATAGAATGTTTAGAGCAATATTTCCCATGCAGGTTCATGATGTAGACAAGTAAATTTTCATCACTTCTTGTCTGCTTTCTCTACAGCTTCTCCTCCCAGCCTCAAATCCACTATTATTGCTGGTTGCTTCTTGACTCCTCTCTACTTTTATTTTGTTCCTGGAATGTAGATATTGTACCTTCCAATACAAGTATTACTTTATTTTTAAAAGTATCTAATAGCAGAGAAAATGAAACTTATTTATGACTTTTGATAAACAGAAGTAAACAAAATTATGGAGGCTTTTAGAATAAAATTTAGAATAGAATTTGCCTTAGTAACTTTGGAAAGATTGATGAATTAGATCACAAAAAGACTAATGCTTATCATGCTTATCCTATGTGACCTAATAATTCAAATAATTCTGAATAAACCAAAGAGGATTCAGCATTTGAGCTGTGCAATACATCTGTGCTTTCTCTACAAAAAATATTCAGGGTGATAATAGAATCACTTTTCCTCTGTTAAAGCCATGTAGCATAATTTTTTTTAAAAAAATGCTGCTGCAGTAACCTTTAATTTAGATTTTAGACTCCCATTCTTGATTCATCATATGAGGGACAAATAACATAAATAATAAAACCAAAAGATTTCTTGTACTTTGTGGAGGGCTTTTTCTTTCTCCTTCGAGGAAATGACTTGCTTTGGGAAATCCCCTCAATTTTTCATATTCATTGTCAATCCACACTCTCATAGAATTAAATTGAAGCATTAGACTATCTAGATATCATAAAAGGATATTTGAGAAGATCGTGCTTTAGTGGGATTCAAATGAAGTAAAGACAGTCAGTGTAGCTTGGGATTGGACAACTTTTGCTCAGCCTTGCATAGTATTTTTTAAATTAAAGATGCTGGAGAAATTTCATTTGGAGTACAAAATCTGCATTGGCCTGAAATGTGTGTTCTATCTCTCCCCTTCCCACTCCTTGGGCTAGCTAACTATTCCGTGTACTTCTATTATTTTACCAACAGCCCACTCTGTAACTCCATGTTTTGGCTGTCGCACTGCAGTTAGTACATCCAATCCCCGCTGCTGGAGACCTGGGAAAGGAAGCAAAGAGAATTTAGGGGCAGAAAGTATAGTTTCTCAGAGCAATTTTTTCTTGTTCTACTTCCATTTCTTTGTTTACATTGTTTCCCTCTGCCTGGAATGGGCTTTTCTTCTTACTTCCTACTCATTATCTAATATCCACACAAAAATTCCTTAAGGATTCGTTCATTCATTCATTCATTTTAACTTTTGGTCTAATATTCATTGCTTAACACAGTACCTGGCTCTGAGGTAATAGAATATATATATATATATATATATATGAATTCTTAACTGATAAAGGCAGTAGGAGCATCTCTTGTTATATTTGTCTTTGAACCTATCGAGAAGGACAGAAGCTCCTGTGCTTGGGACCTTCCCAGACCTTTCCCTATGTATCTCTTCATCTGACTGTTCATCTGTATCCTTTATCCCCTAATAAGCTGGTAGTATTTCCCTGAGTTCCGGCACTGCTCTAAAATTGATCAACTTGAAGAAGAAATCTTGAGAACCTCCAATTTATAACCAAATTGGACAGAAGCTGTAGGTAACCTGGGGGACCTACTATCTGTAACTGGCATCTGAAGTAGGGTGGGAGCAGTCTTATGGGACTGAGCCCTTAACTGAAATCTGACTGAATGTCAGGACAGATAATGTCATACTGGAGTCAAATTGTAGGATGCTCAACTGGTGTCACAAAGTGTTCTATGTGAGTACTAAAAGGAGACACAGGAAATAAAGACATGGTATGGAAGAACTGGGTTTTTCGCTGGCAGATAGGGGGTATTCGATAAATATCCTCTTGGTTGGAAGAATAAATATATAGTTGAGTTCGAACAAGAACTGGGCTGTTTCTTATGGTTCAAATCTATTCTTTCATTCAATATGCTCACAGCATTTCAGGAAAGCTGCTTAAGAAGGACACTGTTCTAATTTATCTTTATTTTAAACTTTCAGCTAATTATCTTTCTTGCTTAAAATAAAATGGCTATAGACTTTATCATTTCTACCTCACAGCAACATCTAGATTCATGTTTGATTAAATAATAAGGACAATAGCCGAGCTAAGTTGACTACATAAAACTGACCATCACATGTAGTATTTCCATTTTCATTTAGTTCAGAATATTTCTAAATGTTTCATGATACCCTCTTTGACCAATGTATCATTTAGAAGTGTTGTTTAATATTCAAATATTTGTGCTTTTTTTCCAACACTTTTCTGTTGTTTGTTTCTAGTTTAATTTCATTATGGTCAGAGAACATACTGTGAGTTATTTCAATCACTTAATATTTGTTAGGGTCTGTTTTATGACCCAAGATATGTGTCTATCTTGGAGAATGTTCCATGTGCACTTGAAAATAATGTATATTCTGCTGTTGTGTTGAATGTTTTATATGTGTCAAATCAGCTGAGTTTTTTTCAGAACTTCTATATCCTTGATGATTTTGTGTTTACTTGTTGTTCTGTTAATTACCGAGAGAAGTTTTTGCAATCTAACTATAATTTTTAATTTGTTTCTTCCAGCTTCAGTTTTTGCTTTGTGTATTTTAAAGGTCTGTTTGGTGCATACACGTATAAGTTTGTTGTGTCTTCTTGGTGAATTGACCCTTTCATCATTATGTTATGTTCTTTATCCCCAGTAATTCTTCTTGTTCTGATATCTACTTTATCTGATACTAATATAGCCACTCCAGTTTTCTTTTAACTAATGTTTGCATGGTATATCTTTTTTCCTTCTTTTTACTTCTAATCTACCTATATAATTATATTTAAGGTGGCTTTTTTGTAGATGGCATGTAGTTGAATCTTACCTTTTTTTTTCAAATCTGATCCTCTGTCTGTTCATTTTGCTTAGAACATTTACTTTAACGTAATTATTGATATGGATAGATTTAGGCCTATAATTTTATTATATTTTTATTTGTTTGCTCTGATTTTTTTCTTTTGTTTTCACTTTTCTATCTTCTTTTTATTATTTGATTTTTTTAGTATTCAATTTTAATTTATCAATTTATTTTTTGACTGTGTCTCCCTTTATAGCTTTTTTTTAGTGGTTGCCCAAATTATTAAAATATACATAACCTATCTTTTCAAAGTTTACATACACAAGAAAAATGCAAACATTATAACCATATATGTTCATTTATGCTCCCTCTTTTTTGCTGTAGTTTCATCTATAAAAATTTGAAAACCTCATCAGACAATGTTATGACTTTTAACTTCAACCGTCATACATATTTCAAAGAACTTAAGAGGAGAAAAAAAGGTTATTTTTATTTACCCAGATAGTTACCATTTCTATTGTCTTCTTTCACTTCTGGGATTCCAGGATTCCCTTAGCATCATTTCTCTTCTGCCTAAAGAACTTCTTTTACCATTTGTTTTAGGTTTTGTTTTTTTGGGTTTTTTTTTTTTTTTTTTTTTTTTTTTTTTTTTTGCACCCAAGGATGTCTTAATTTCACCTTATTTCCTGAACGATATTTTCAGTGGTTATAGAATTCTGAATTAAGAATTCTTTTCTTTCAGCGCTTTAAATAGATTATTACACTGTCTTCTAACTTCCATGATTTCCACTGAGATAGGCTGTCATTTGAATTGTTCTCCTATATATAAGGTGTTGGGGTTTTGCTTGCTGCTTTTAAGATTTTTTCTTTATCTTAAGATTCCAGCAGTTTGATTATGATAACTCTGTATGTTATTTTCTTCATTTTGGGGGTTCTCTCAACCTCTTAAACCTGCACATTTATAGCTTTCACCAAATTTGAGAAGATTTCAGATATAAATTTTCTTCACCAGTCTCTTTTTTCTCTCCTTCTGGGAGTCTAGTGACACAAATGCAAAACCTGTCTCACGTGGCCCTAAGGCTCTGCTTATATATTTTTCCTCTAAGTTTTGTCTCTTCTTGTTTAGAAAGGATTATTGCTATTGATCTATTTTCAAGTTTGGTGATTTTCTTCTGCCACTTCCACTCTGCTATCCAGTAAAATTTTTTTCAGTTTCCACAATTTTTGTCTCTAAAATTTCCATTTGATTCTTCTTTGTATCTTCCATTTCCTTTCCATTTATTTCAAAAGATTTGTTTTCTCCAACTTAGTGGAGCATAGTTAAAATACTACTTTCAAAGCTTTGTCCAATAATTTCAACATATGGGTCAACTTAGGTATTGGTATCAATTGATTATATTTTCTCTGGAGAGTTATTGAGATTTTCCTGGTTTTTCTTACAACTAGTAATTTTGGATTGTATTAGAAAATTTTGAGAATTTTGTTTATGAATCTACTCCTGTTAAAATCATCTAGAGAGTGTTTTCCTTTTGTTTGTTTTTGATTTTTGTTTGTTTTATCAAGGAATCAACCTGGTATGGTTCTTGCCACAAGTCCCAACCTGCTGTCTGTAGACTGTGCTTCTTATCGCAGTTTAGGGTTTTTTTTTCTTCAAGTTTGATTGAGACAAAATAGACAAACAGCAATGTAAAGTTTAAGGTGTACAGTATAATGATTTTTTAATTATTTATTTTTATTGAAATGTTGATTTACAATATTATATTTGTTTCAGGTGTACAGCATAGTTATTCAGTATTTTTAAAGGTTATATTTCATTAAAATTTTCTACAAGATAATGGCTATAATTCCTTGTGCTATACAATATAACCTTGCTGCTTATCTATTTTATACATAATTGTTTGTATCTCTCTTTTTTTTTTTTTTTTTTCGGTACGTGGGCCTCTCACTGTTGTGGCCTCTCCCGTTGTGGAGCACAGGCTCCGGACGTGCAGGCTCAGCAGCCATGGCTCACGGGCCGAGCTGCTCCACGGCATGTGGGATCCTCCTGGACCAGGGCACGAACCCACGTCCCCTGCATCAGCAGGCAGACTCTCAACCATTGTGCCACCAGGGAAGCCCCTGTTTGTATCTCTTAATACCATACTCCTTATTTGAATCTCCCCCATCCCTCTACCCTTTGTTTTCTATATCTGTGAGTCTGCTTCTGTTTTTCACATATGATCATTTGTATTATTTTTTAGGTTCCATGTATAAATGACATCATGCAGCATTTGTCTTTGTCTCACTTGTTTCACTGAGCATAATATTTTCTAGGGCCATCCACATTGCTGAAAATGGCATAACTTCATTCTTTTAATGTAATATTCCATTGTATATATATATACACACATCACATCTTATTTTTCCATTCATCTGCTGATGGGCCCCTGGCTTGCTTTAATATCTTGGCTGTTGTAAACAGTGCTCCTATGAACATTGAAATGTATATATATATCTTTTCGATTTAATGTTTTGGGTATTTTTTTTCCAGATATATACCGAGGAGTGGAATTGCTGGATCATATGGTGGTTGTGTTTTTAGCTTTTTGAGGAATATGCATACTGTTTTCCACAGTGGCTGCACCAACTTACATTCCCACCAACAGTGTACAAGAGTTACATTTTCTCCATTTTCTCTCCAACATTTGTTACTTGTAGACTTTTTGATGATAGCCATTCTGACAGGTGTGAGGTGATATCTTGTGGTTTTAATTTGCATCTCTCTAAATATTAGTGATATTGAGCATATTTTCATGTGCCTGTTAGCCATCTGTATGTCTTCTTTGGAAAAATATCTATTCAGGACTTCTGCCCATTTTTTGATTGGGTTGTTTGGGTTTTTTGATACTGAGTTGTATTAGCTGTTTATATATTTTGGATATTAATCCCATTGTCAGTCATATCATTTGCAAATATTTTCTCCCACTTTGTAGGTGTCTTCTCATTTTGTCAGTGGTTTCCTTTGCTGTGTCAAAGCTTTTAAGTTTAATTAGGTCCCATTTGTTTATTTTTTGCCGTTGGAGACAGATTCAAAGAAATATTGCCAATATTTGTGACGAAGAGTATTCTACCTATGTTCTCTTCTAGGAGCTTTATGGTTTCAGGTGTTACATTTAGGTCTTTAATCAATTTTGAGTTTATTTTCATATATGGTTTGAGGAAATGTTCTAATCTCATTGGTTTACATGTGATTGTTCATTTTCCCCAGTGCCACTTGCTGAAGAGACTGTCTTTTCTCCATTGTATATTCTTGCCTCCTTTGTCATAGATTAATTGACCATATGTATGTGGGTTTATTTCTGGGCTTTTTATTCTGTTCCATTGACCTATGGGTCTGTTCTTCTGCCAGTAACATGCTATTTTGATTACTGTGGCTTTGTAGTATAGTCTGAAGCCAGGGAGCATGATACTTCCAGCTTTGTTCTTCTTTCTAAGATTGTTTTGATAAATCAGGACCTTCTGTCATTCCATATGAATTTTAGGATTTTTTTTTTTCAGTTCTGTGAAAGATGTAATGGGTGCTTTGGTAAGGATTGCACTGAATATGAAGATCACTTTGGGTAGTATGGTCATTTTAACAATATTAATTCTTCCAGTCCAAGAGCAGAAGATATTTTTCCATGTTTTGGTATCATCTTCAACTTCCTTCATCAGTCTTTTATAGTTTTCAGAGTATAGGTCTTTCACCTCCTTGGTTAAGTTTATTCCTAGGTATTTTATTCTTTTTGATGAGATTTTGAATGAGCTTTTTTTTTTTTTCTTACTTTCTCTTTCTGATATTATTAGTGTATAGAACAGCAACAGATTTCTGTATATTAATGTATTCTGCAACTTTATTGAATTAATTTAGTAGTTCTAATAGTTTTAGGGCAGAGAATTTAGGGTTCTATATATATCTGCCATCTGCAAATAGTAACAGTTTTACTTCTTCTCTTTCAATTTAGATGCCTTTTATTTCTTTTTCTTGTCTGTTTGCTGTGATTAGGTCTTCCAATAACATGTTAAATAGAACTGGTGAGAGTGGGCATCCTTGTCTTTTTCCTCAGTTTAGAGGAAAGGATTTCAGCTTGTCACCATTGAGTGTGATGTTAGCTATGGTTTTACCACAAATGGCCTTTATTATGTTGAGATATGTTCCCTTTATACCCACCTTGATGAGATTTTTTGTCATGAATGGATGTTGAATTTTGTCAAATGCTTTTTCTGTGTCTATTGAAATGAATATATCATTTTTATTATTTGTTTTGTTAATGTGCTGTATCATAATGATTGACTTGTCAATGTTGAACCCTTCTTGTGTCCCTGAAATAAATCCAACTTGATCATGGTGTATAATCCTTTTTATATATTGCTGGATTCAGTTTGCTAATATTTTGTTGAGGATTTTTGTATCTATACTCATCAAAGATACTGACCTATAATTTTGTCTTTTTGTAGTGTCTTTGTCTTATTTTTGTATCAGGGTAATGGTTGACTTGTGAATGAATTTGGGAGTGTTCTATCGTCTCTAATTTGGGGTATAATATGAGAAGGATAGGTATCAGTTCTTCTTTATATGTTTGGTAGAATTCTCCCTAGAAGGCATTTGGTCCTGGACTTTTGTTTGCAGGCAGGGAGTTTATTTTATTACAAATTCAATTTCACTACTAGTGATTAGTCTGTTAAAATTGTCTTTTTCTTCTTGATTCAGTCTTTGTAGGTTGTATCTTTCTAGAAATTTGTCCATTTCTTTTAGGTTTTCCAACTTGTTGGCATATAACTGTTTGTAGTATTCTCCTATGATATTTTCTATCTCTGTGGCATTGGTTGTTATTTCTCCTCTTTCATTTCTTATTTTGTTTATTTGCATCTTCACTTTTTTTCTTCTTCATGAGCTTGGCTAAAAGTTTGTCAGTTTTGTTTATCTTTTCAAAAACAGCTCTTGGGTTTATTGATCCTTTCTATTGTTTTATTGGTCTCTATTTTATTTATTTCCTCTATGATCTTAATTACATTCTTCCCTCTGCTAACTTTGGGCTTTGTTTGTTCTTCTTTTTCTAATTCCTTTAGGTGGTAGATTAGGTTTATTTGAGTTTTTTTGTTTGTTTGTTTGTATCTTGAGGAAGGCCTGTATCACTACAAAATTCCATCTTAGAATTGTTTTTACTGCATCCCATAGATTATGGAGAGTTGTGTTTCCATTTTAATTTGTCTCTAGGTGTTTTCTGATTTCCTCTTTGATTTCCTCATTGACTTTTTTTTTTTTTTTTAGTAGCATGGTGTTCAGTGTCCACATGTTTGTTCTTTTACAATTTTTTTCTGTAGTTGATTTTTTGTTTCATGATGTTATGGTTGATATAAAGGTTTGATATAATTTCTATCTTCTTAATTTTCTTGTCTTTCATTTTTTGGCCTACCATGTGATCTATACTGTAGAATGTTGCATGTGCACCTGAAAAGAATATTTATTCTGCTGTTTGGGGGTGTAGTATTTTGTAGAGATCTATTAAGTCTAACTGGTCAATTGTATCATTTAAGACCACTATTGCTTTATTGATGTTCTGTCCAGATGTTCTGTCCGTTGATGTAAGTGGGGTATTAAATTCCTCTACTATTATTGTATATTTGTCAGTTTCTCCCTTTATGTCTATTAGTACTTGTTTTATATATTTAGGTGTTTATGCATTGGGTGCATATATTGGGTGTAATGAGTGTAATGTCCACTTATGTATTGGTCCCTTTATCATTATATAATGCCCCTCTTTGTCTTTTGCTTTAGTCTTTGTTTTAAAGTCTATTTTGTCTGATATGAGTATTGCCACCCCTGCTTTCTTACCATTTCCATTTCCATGGAATTTCTTTTTCCATTCTTCATTTTCAGTCTGTGTTTGTCTTTTGCCCTGAAGTGGTCTCTTGTAGGCAGTATATTGAAACATTCTTTTTTTTTTTTTTTAATGCAATCTGCCACCCTGTGTTTTTTTTTTTTTCTTTTCTCTCTCTTGTATTACTTTTTTTTTTTTTAACATCTTTATTGGGGTATAATTGCTTTACAATGGTGTGTTAGTTTCTGCTTTATAACAAAGTAAATCAGTTATACATATACATATGTTCCCATATCTCTTCCTTCTTGCGTCTCCCTCCCTCCCCCCCTCCCTAACCCACCCCTCCAGGCTGTCACAAAGCACCAAGCCAATATCCCTGTGCCATGCGGATGCTTCCCACTAGCTATCTACCTTACTATGTTTGTTAGTGTGTATATGTCCATGACTCTCTCTCGCCCTGTCACAGCGCACCCTTCCCCCTCGCCATAACCTCAAGTCCGTTCTCTAGGAGGTCTGCATCTTTATTCCTGCCTTACCCCTAGGTTCTTCATGACATTTTTTTTTTCTTAAATTCCATATATATGTGTTAGCATACGGTATTTGTCTTTTTCTTTCTGACTTACTTCACTCTGTAAGACAGACTCTAGGTCTATCCACCTCATTACAAATAGCTCAATTTCGTTTCTTTTTATGGCTGAGTAATATTCTATTGTATATATGTGCCACATCTTCTTTATCCATTCATCCGATGATGGGCACTTAGGTTGTTTCCATCTCTGGACTATTGTAAATAGAGCTGCAATGAACATTTTGGTACATGACTCTTTTTGAATTTTGGTTTTCTCAGGGTATATGCCCAGTAGTGGGATTGCTGGGTCATATGGTAGTTCTATTTGTAGTTTTTTAAGGAACCTCCATACTGTTCTCCATAGTGGCTGAACCAATTCACATTCCCACCAGCAGTGCAAGAGTGTTCCCTTTTCTCCACACCCTCTCCAGCATTTATTGTTTCTAGATTTTTTGATGATGGCCATTCTGACTGGTGTGAGATGATATCTCATTGTAGTTTTGATTTACATTTCTCTAATGATTAATGATGTTGAGCATTCTTTCATGTGTTTGTTGGCAGTCTGTATATCTTCTTTGGAGAAATGTCTATTTAGGTCTTCTGCCCATTTTTGGATTGGATTGTTTGTTTTTTTGTTATTGAGCTGCATGAGCTGCTTGTAAATTTTGGAGATTAATCCTTTGTCAGTTGCTTCATTTGCAAATATTTTCTCCCATTCTGAGGGTTGTCTTTTGGTCTTGTTTATGGTTTCCTTTGCTGTGCAAAAGCTTTGAAGTTTCATTAGGTCCCATTTGTTTATTTTTGTTTTTATTTCCATTACTCTAGGAGGTGGGTCAGAAAGGATCTTGCTGTGATTTATGTCATAGAGTGTCCTGCCTATGTTTTCCACTAAGAGTTTGATAGTTTCTGGGCTTACATTTAGGTCTTTAATCCATTTTGAGCTTATTTTTGTGTATGGTGTTAGGGAGTGATCTAATCTCATACTTTTACATGTACCTGTCCAGTTTTCCCAGCACCACTTATTGAAGAGGCTGTCTTTTCTCCACTGTACATTCCTGCCACCTTTATCAAAGATAAGGTGTCCATATGTGCATGGGTTTATCTCTGGGCTTTCTGTCCTGTTCCATTGATCTACCTTTCTGTTTTTGTGCTAGTACCATACCGTCTTGATAACTGTAGCTTTGTAGTATAGTCTGAAGTCAGGGAGCCTAATTCCTCCAATTCCTTTTTTCATTCTCAAGATTGCTTTGGCTATTCGGAGTCTTTTCTGTTTCCATACAAATTGCAAAATTTTTTGTTCTAGTTCTGTGAAAAATGCCAGTGGTAGTTTGATAGGGATTGCATTGAATCTATAGATTGCTTTGGGTAGTAGAGTCATTTTCACAATCTTGATTCTTCCAATCCAAGAACATGGTATATCTCTCCATCTATTTGTATCATCTTTAATTTCTTTCATCAGTGTCTTATAATTTTCTGCATACAGGTCTTTTGTCTCCTTAGGTAGGTTTATTCCTAGATATTTTATTCTTTTTGTTGCAATGGTAAATGGGAGTGTTTTCTTGATTTCACTTTCAGATTTTTCATCATTAGTATATAGGAATGCCAGAGATTTCTGTGCATTAATTCTGTATCCTGCCACTTTACCAAATTCATTGATTAGCTCTAGTAGTTTTCTGGTAGCATCTTTAGGATTCTCTATGTATAGTATCATGTCATCTGCAAACAGTGACAGCTTTACTTCTTCTTTTCCGATTTGGATTCCTTTTATTTCCTTTTCTTCTCTGATTGCTGTGGCTAAAACTTCCAAAACTATGGTGAATAAGAGTGGTGAGAGTGGGCAACCTTGTCTTGTTCCTGATCTTAGTGGAAATGCTTTCAGTTTTTCACCATTGAGGATGATGTTTGCTGTGGGCTTGTCATATATGGCCTTTATTATGTTGAGAAAAGTTCCCTCTATGCCTACTTTCTGCAGGGTTTTTATCATAAATGGGTGTTGAATTTTGTCAAAAGCTTTCTCTGCATCTATTGAGATGATCATATGGTTTTTCTCCTTCAATTTGTTAATATGGTTTATCACATTGATAGATTTGCGTATATTGAAGAATCCTTGCATTCCTGGAATAAACCCCACTTGATCATGGTGTATGATCCTTTTAATGTGCTGTTGGATTCTGTTTGCTAGTATTTTGTTGAGGATTTTTGCATCTATGTTCATCAGTGATATTGGCCTGTAGTTTTCTTTCTTTGTGACATCCTTGTCTGGTTTTGGTATCAAGGTGATGGTGGCCTCATAGAAGGAGTTTGGGAGTGTTCCTCCCTCTGCTATATTTTGGAAGAGTTTGAGAAGGATAGGTGTTAGGTCTTCTCTAAATGTTTGATAGAATTCGCCTGTGAAGCCATCTGGCCCTGGGCTTTTGTTTGTTGGAAGATTTTTAATCACAGTTTCAATTTCAGTGCTTGTGATTGGTCTGTTCATATTTTCTATTTCTTGCTGATTCAGTCTTGGCAGGTTGTGCATTTCCAAGAATTTGTCCATTTCTTCCAGATTGTCCATTTTATTGGCATAGAGTTGCTTGTAGTAATCTCTCATGATCTCTTTTATTTCTGCAGTGTCAGTTGTTACCTCTCCTTTTTCATTTCTAATTCTATTGATTTGAGTCTTCTCCCTTTTTTTCTTGATGAGTCTGGCTAGTGGTTTATCTATTTTGTTTATCTTCTCAAACAACCAGCTTTTAGTTTTATTGATCTTTGCTATCGTTTCCTTCATTTCTTTTTCATTTATTTCTGATCTGATTTTTATGATTTCTTTCCTTCTGCTAGCTTTGGGGGTTTTTTGTTCTTCTTTCTCTAATTGCTTGAGGTGCAAGGTTAGGTTGTTTATTCAAGATGCTTCCTGCTTCTTAAGGTGGGCTAGTATTGCTATAAACTTCCCCCTTAGAACTGCTCTTGCTGCATCCCACAAGTTTTGGGTCGTTGTGTCTCCATTGTCATTTGTTTCTAGGTATTTTTTGATTTCCTCTTTGATTTCTTCAGTGATCACTTCATTATTAAGCAGTGTATTGTTTAGCCTCCTTGTGTTTGTATTTTTTACAGATCTTTTCCTGTAATTGATATCTAGTCTCATGGCGTTGTGGTCAGAAAAGATACTTGATACAATTTCAATTTTCTTAAATTTACCAAGGCTTGATTTGTGACCCAAGATATGATCTATCCTGGAGAATGTTCCATGAGCACTTGAGAAAAATGTGTATTCTGTTGTTTTTGGATGGAGTGTCCTATAAATATCAATTAAGTCCATCTTGTTTAATGTTTCATTTAAAGCTTGTGTTTCCTTATTTATTTTCATTTTGGATGATCTGTCCATGGGTGAAAGTGGAGTGTTTAAGTCCCTTACTATGAATGTGTTACTGTCGATTTCCCCTTTTATGGCTGTTAGTATTTGCCTTATGTATTGAGGTGCTCCTATGTTGCGTGCATAAATATTTACAATTGTTATATCTTCTTCTTGGATCGATCCCTTGATCATTATGTAGTGTCCTTCTTTGTCTCTTTTAATAGTCCTTATTTTAAAGTCTATTTTGTCTGATATGAGAATTGCTGCTCCAGCTTTCTTTTGGTTTCCATTTGCATGGAATATCTTTTTCCATCCCCTCACTTTCAGTCTCTACGTGTCTCTGGGTCTGAAGTGGGTCTCTTGTAGACAGCATATATAAGGGTCTTGTTTTTGTATCCAGTCACCTAATCTGTGTCTTTTAGTGGGAGCATTTAGTCCAGTTACATTTAAGGTAATTATCGATATGTATGTTCCTATTCCCATTTTCTAAATTGTTTTGGGTTCGTTATTATAGGTCTTTTCCTTCTCTTGTGTTTCTTGCCTAGAGAAGCTCCTTTAGCATTTGTTGTAAAGCTGGTTTGGTGGTGCTGAACTCTCTCAGCTTTTACTTGTCTGTAAAGGTTTTAATTTCTCCATCAAATCTGAATGAGATCCTTGCTGGGTAGAGTAGTCTTGGCTGCAGGTTTTTCTCCTTCATCACTTTCAGTATGTCCTGCCACTCCCTTCTGGCTTGTAGGGTTTCTGCTGAGAGATCAGCTGTTAACCTTATGGGGATTCCCTTATGTGTTATTTGTTGTTTTTCCCTTGCTGTTTTTAATATGCTTTCTTTGTATTTAATTTTTGACAGTTTGATTAATATGTGTCTTGGTGTATTTCTCCTTGTGTTTATCCTATATGGGACTCTCTGTGCTTCCTGGACTTGATTAACTATTTCCTTTCTCATATTAGGGAAGTTTTCAACTCTAATCTCTTCAAATATTTTCTCAGTCCCTTTCTTTTTCTCTTCTTCTTCTGAAACCCCTATAATTCGAATTTTGGTGTGTTTAATGTTGTCCCAGAGGTCTCTGAGACTGTCCTCAGTTCTTTTCATTCTTTTTTCTTTATTCTGCTCTGCAGTAGTTATTTCCACTATTTTATCTTCCAGGTCACTTATCTGTTCTTCTGCCTCAGTTATTCTGCTATTGATCCCATGTAGAGTACTTTTAATTTCATTTATTGTGTTGTTCATCATTGCTTGTTTCATCTTTAGTTCTTCTAGGTCCTTGTTAACTGATTCTTGCATTTTGTCCATTCTGTCTCCAAGATTTCGGATCATGCTTACTATCATTATTCTGATTTTTTTTTTCAGTTAAGCTGCCTATTTCCTCTTCATTTGTTAGGTCTGGTGCATTTTTATCTTGCTCCTTTATCTGCTGTGTGTTTTTCTGTCTTCTCATTTTGCTTATCTTACTGTGTTTGGGGTCTCCTTTTTGCAGGCTGCAGGTTCGTCGTTCCTGCTGTTTTTGATGTCTGTCTCCAGTGGCTAAGGTTGGTTCAGTGGGTTGTGTAGGCTTCCTGGTGGAGGGGACTAGTGCCTGTGTTGTGGTGGATGAGGCTGGATCTTGTCTCTCTAGTGGGTAGGTTCACGTCTGGTGGTGTGTTTTGGGGTGTCTGTGGCCTTATTATTATTTTAGGCAGCCTCTCTGGTAGTGGGTGGGGTTGTGTTCCTGTTTTGCTAGTTGTTTGGCATAGGTTGTCTAGCACTGTGGCTTGCTGGTCATTGAGTGAAGCTGGGTGCTGGTGTTAAGATGGAGGTCTCTGGGAGATTTTCGCCATTTGATATTATGTGGAGCTGGGAGGTCTCTTGTTGACCAGTGTCCTGAAGTTGGCTCTCCTACCTCAGAGGCAGAGCCCTGACTCCTGGCTGGAGCACCAAGAGCCTTTCATCCACACGGCTCAGAATAAAAGGGAGAAAAAGTAGAGGGAATTAGTAGAAGTATGAGGAAAGAAAGAAGGAAAGGAGGGAAGGAAGGAAGGAAGGAAGAAAGAAAGAAAGAAGCAAAGAAGGAAAGAAGGCAAGAAGGAAAGAAAGGAGGGAGGGAGGGAGGAAGGAAGAAAGGAGGGAAAGAAGGAAAAAAGACAGAAAGAAAGAAGATACAGTAAAAATAAAATAAAGTATAATAAAGTTATTGAATTAAAAAATTCTTATTTAGGAAAAAAAAAAAAGGGATGGATAGAACCTTAGGACAAATGTTGGAAGCAAAGCTATACAGACAAAATCTTACACAGAAGCATACACATACACCCTCACTAAAAGAGGTAAATGGGGAAAAATCATAAATGTTGCTGTCAAAGACCACCTCCTCAATTTGGGATGATTCGTTGTCTTTTGGGAGGTCTGAGGTCTTCTGTCAGCCTTCAGTAGGTGTTCTGTAGGAGTTGTTCCACGTGTAGATGTATTTCTGGTGTATCTGTGGGGAGGAAGGTGATCTCCGCGTCTTACTCTTCCGCCATCTTCAAGGTCCCCCTCCCACCCTGTGTTTTGATCAGAGCATTTAACTTATTGACATTTAGATATGTATTTATTGCCATTTTATTTCTTGTTTTCTGGTTGTTTTGGTAGTTCTCTGTTCAAGTATCCTTTTGGTTTCTTCCCCTGTGGTTTGATGACTTTCTTTAGTAGTTTCTTTTTGGTTTTTGTGTATCTATTGTAGGTTTTTGTTTTGTGGTTAACAAGGAGTTCATATATATTGACCTATGACTTTATCTACTTGTTTTAAACTGATGGTCATTTAAGTTCAAACATATTCTAAGAGATCAACATTTGTATTCCCCTCCCCCACATTTTGTGTTTTTGATGTCATATTTTGCATCTTTATACTTATCCCTTAATTGTTTATTGTAGTTATTGTTGCTTTATAATGTATTGTCTTTTCATCTACATACTGGCTTATTTAAGTGTTTCATCTTCACTTCTTACAGTAGGTTGATCCTCAGTCCTACATATCTGCCTTTCTTAGAGAGATTTTTCCTTTCTTATAGATTCTTACTTCAATTTAATTTGGAAAAGACACTTCAATGTTCCTTTCAGGGTAGATTTAGTGTTGATGAATTCTTTTAGTCTTTGCTGTCTGAAAAGGTCTTTATCTCTCCTTCTATTCAAAATGATAATCTTGCTGGGTAGAGTATCCTAGGTTGCAGGTTTTTCCCTTTCAGCACTTTGAATATATCATGACCATCCTTTCTGGCCTGCAAAGTTTCTGCAGAGAAATCAGTTGATAGCCTATGGAAATTCCTTTGTATATGACTCTTTGTTTTTCTTTTGCAGCCTTTAGAATTATCTTTTAACTTTTTGCCATTTTAATTATATGTCTTGGTGTTTTTCTGTTTTGGTACATCTTGTTTGGGACCCTCTGTGCTTCCTGTACTTGGGTATCTGTTTCCTTCTTCAGATTTGGGAAGTTTTCAACCATAATTTCCTTAAATACATTTTCAATCCTCTTCTCTCTTTTCCTTCTGGAACCCCTATGATGCAAATGTTGGAATACTTAATATTATCCCAGAGGTCTCTTAAACTGCTTTCACTTTTTAAAATGTTGTTCTTTTTGTTTTTTTTTTGTCTTTGTTTTCTGTTGCTCTGATTTGGTAATTTCCATTATTCTATCTTCCAGATCACTATGTGTTCTTATGTATCACTTAGTCTCCTATTCATTCCTTCTAGAGTTTTTTTTTTTTTTAAGATATTGGATTATTCATGTCTGATTATGTCTGATTGGGTCATTTTTTATATTTTCTATCTCCTTGTTATAATGTTCAGTGATTAGATCAATTATTTTTCCCTAGTTCAGTTAACATTTTTATTACTGAGTTTTTGAATTCCTTATCTGGTAAATTGTTAATTTTGTTTCAATTTTTCCCAAGTGTGTTCTCTTCCTCTTTCAATTGAAGGTAGTTCCTATCAGGTTTCATTTTGCTTAACTTTCTCTGCCTCTACGAATTTAGGCGAAACTTTTACCTATTGTGATCTTGAAGGTGTGTTCTTATGTGGAAGTGCCCCTATGCAGATTGCACGTGTCTGATGTCTTTGGTGGGAGAGCTGGTTTCAATATGGATGCCAGTCGCGTCTTTTCTCAGGGTTTGCTGGCAGGTATCACCTTGACAGGAGATGGGGCTGGGGGTGGAGAGACAAGAGCTGGTGCACAATGTGAGGCAGAACTTTCTCTCCGTTCATTGGCTATTACCACACTGCCATGGACACAATCTTATTTCAAGTTACTGGAGCAGAAGCACTGACAGTCAAGGTCAAGCTTGCACTGTTCCCTTTAAATGTGTGTTGTTCTGTGTCTTCCTGCATGAGAACCTTTACCTCAGAGGAAGGGAATGCTTGTGTAATCTCCATTTTTCTCTGAGTCTCCTCCCAAGGGTACAGATGCTGACCCAATCACTTTTCTTCCCCTCATACCCATTTACGTGTGTATCTTTCTTACATGTTTAGCTGTTCAGGAGTCCTTCTGCCAGTTTCCAGTTAGTTTTCAGTGAGGATTTTTCCCCATATAGATGTATTTTTGATGTGTTCATGAGGGGAGATAAGCTCCACATCTTTTATTCCACCTTCTTGATCTCTTCTCTCTACAGTATAATGATTTAACTTACATACATTGTGAAATGATTATCACAATATGTTTAGTGAACTTCCATCATCTCATATAGTTACAAAATTAAAGAAGTAGAAAAAAAATTTTCCTTGTGGTGAAAACTCTTAGGATTTACTCTATTAACAACTTTCATGGTAATATACAGCAGTGTTAATTATATTTATCATGCTGTACATTACATGCCTAGTACTTACTTGTTTTATAACTAGAAGTTTGTATCTTTTGACTACCTTTATCCAGTTCCACCTCCACCCACCTCTGTTAACCACAAATCTGATCTCTTTTTCTATGAGTTTTTTGTTTGTTTTTGAAGTATAATTGGCCTACAACCCTCTGTTAGTGCCTGTTATACAGCATAGTGATTTGATATTTCTATACATTTCAAAATGATCACCTTGATAAGTCTAGTTATGATATGTCACCAAAGATATTTATTGACTACATTCCCCACACTGTATATTTCATGCCCATGACTCAGTTATTTTGCAACTGGAAGTTTGTAACTTTTAATCTCCCTTACCTATTTCTTTCCCCCTCCCAACCTATCCCCTCTAGCAACCACCAGTTTGTTCTTTGTATCTATAACTGTGTTTCTGTTTTGTTATATTTGTTCATTTGTTTTGATTTTTAAGATGCCACATATAAATGAAATCATAAAGTATTTGTCTTTGTCTCACTTATTTCCCTTAGCATGATACCCTCTAGGTCCATCCATGTTGTCACAAATGGCAAGATTCATTATTTTTTTTATGAATTCCACTGTATATGTACACCAGATCTTCTTTATCCATTCATTAACTGATGGGCACTTAAGTTGTTTCCATATCTTGACTATTGTAAATAATGCTGCAATGACACAAGCAGATGGAAAAGATATGCCATAGTCATGGTTTGGAAAAAATGATATTGTTAAAATGATCATACTAGGGCACACTACAGATTCAATGCAATCCCTATCAAAATTCCAATGGCATTTTTCAGAGCTAGAACAAATAATTTTAAAATTTGTATGGAAACACAAAAGATTCCAAATAGCCAAAACAATCTTGAGGAAAAAACCCAAAGCTGAAGATATTACACCCCCTGATTTTAAACTATACTACAAAACTACAGAAATCAAAATTGTATGGTATAGGTATTAAAACAGACATAGATCACTGGAGCAGAGCAGAATGAACCCATACTTATACAAGCAGTTAATCTATGGCAAAGGAGGTAAGAATAGGCAATGGGGAAAGACAGTCTGTTCAATAAATGGTGTTGGAAAAACTGGACAGCTACATACAAAAGAATCAAACTGGACTAATTTCTCACACCATACACAAAAATAAATTCAAAATGGATTAAAGACTTGAATGTAAGACCTGAACTCATAAAACCTTTAGAAGAAAATAGAGATAGTGTTGTCTTTGACATTGTTCTTATTAATATTTTTTGGATATGTCTTCTCCGGCAAGGGAAACAAAAGCAAAAATAAACTAATGGGACTACATCAAACTAAAAAGCTTTTGCACAGTGAGAGAAAGTATTAAAAAAAAAAAAATGAAAAGCCTGCCTATTGAATGAGAGAAGATATTTGTAAATGATATATCTGATAAGGGGCCAATATCCAAGATACTCAAAAATTCATACAATTCAACTTCAAAAAACGAAAAACTGAATTAAAAAATGGGCAGAGGATTTGAATAGACTTTTTCCCAGGAAGACATACAAATGGCCAACAGGCACATGAAAAGATGCTTAACATCACTAATCATCAGGGAAATGCAAATCAAAACCACAATGAGATAACACCTCACATTTGTCAGAATGGCTAAAAAAGATGGCAATTAACAAGTGTTGGAGAGGATGTGGAGGAAAAGGAACACTTGTGCACTGTTGGTGGCAATGTAAATTGCAGCCATTATGGAGAACAGTATGGAGGTTCAACAAAATATTAAAAATACAACTATTGTATGATCCAGCAGTTGCACTCTTGGGTATTTATCCAAAGGAAGTATAAACACTAATTAAGAAAGATATATGTCAGTTTAGTTTTAAAAGCATTTGTAGAACTTTTTGGTCTACTCCACAAATACACCACCCAGTGGTCAACCAGGGTTTTGTTTTACATCATATTTCAACTCTTGAAACATTTGCTCTACTATCTTGGTTAGGTTCAATGCATGTGCAATTCAGTGGTGAGCCTGAGACTTTATACACAGATTTAGGGGTTCATTTTCTCTATCAGCTTCTTCTCCATAACTCCTCTTCTCTCTCAAGTCTCCAGGGATTTCTCTCGCAGATCTTCTGACTTAAAAGTCAGAGTTTAAGTTTCCTTTGTCATTTCACACTTTCTTTGACTTGGTTCACCTTGGGGAAAAATCAATGAAAGAGAAGGGAGGAAGAAAATTAATTATGATTTCACACACAACACACACACACACTTTGGACCTCAGGAACCAAGTTTTCTAGTTCTCCTCAAAGAGAAAGAATTTCTCTCAGTTTTAGGTATATATATATAACTTCTGTATTTACTAATGTATAGTTCTGTGACCCGGGCTTGTCTTCATCTGAGTAAGCCAGATGAGAAAAAAAAAAAAAAAAAAGGAAACATAGGAAGGAATTTCCCTCCACAGTCTCCATCCCACCTACTCTTCCTTCTCAGTCCTCTGGACAGAAAAATAGAGAATAAATTTCTTTTGGAGTTTTTCCTCCCCCTACCTAGTGTGCAGTTCTGTGGTTTGTGTGCCCTAGAATCCAAGCTGAGAGATAAGAAAAGAAAAAGAAAATGTCAATAAATTCATTATCATGTTGGCCATACTTTCAATTTTGATTTCTTTCTCCAATTCATCTGCTATTATTTACTTTTCTGAGTCCTCAGATAGATGTTTTTATACTATTACTATTAATCAGTGGGAGATGTAGAGTAGTGTATGCTTACTCTATGGTCACTGGAACTGGTACCAAACAAAATTACATGTTAGTTTTCCTTCTTTTTAAAATTTCTTCTTTTATTGAAGTATAGTCGATTTACAATGTTGTTATTTTTTCCTATACAGTAAAGTGACTCAGTTATACACATATATACATTGTTTTTTTATATTCTTGTCCATTATGGTTTATCTCAGGATGTTGAACATAGTCCCCTGTGCACAAGGATTGTTCAACATACCCAAATCAGTCAGTGTGATACACCACATCAACAAAAGAAAAGACCAAAACCACATGATCATCTCAATAGATGCAGAAAAATTATTTGACAGAATTCACTCATTCATGATAAAAAAAAAAAATCCTCTTACCAAAGTGAGTATAGAGGGAACATAGCTCAACATAATAAAAGCTATTTACAACAAACTCACAGCCAATATAATACTCAATGGTGAACAGCTGAAAGCCTTGAAAATCTGGAACAAGACAAGGATGACCACTCTTATCACTTCTATTTAACATAGTATTGGAAGTCCCAGTCACAGCAATCAGAGAATAAAAAGAAATAAAAGATATCCAAATTGGAAGGGAAGAGGTAAAATTGTCAGTATATGCAAATGACATGACACTACATATAGAGAACCCTAAAGACTCCACACAAAACTATTAGAACTGATAAATGAATTCATCAAGGTAGCTGGATACAAAATTAATACACAGAACTTGGTTGCATTTCTTCACACTAACAATGAATTAGCAGAAAGGGAATGTAAAAAAAAAAAAAAAAAACCTTTAAAAATTGCACCAAAAAATATAAAATACTTAGGAATAAACCTAATCAAAGAGATGAAAGACTTGTATTCGGAGAAGTATAAAACATTAATAAAGGAAATTAAAGATAATTAAAGATAAAGAAATGGAAAGATATCCATGCTCTTGGATTGGAAGAATTAATATTGTTAAAATGGCCATACTAACCCAAAGAAATCTACAGATTTAATGTGACACATATCAAATTACCCAAGACATTTTTCACAGAATTAGAACAAATAATCCAAAATTTTATATTGAATCATAAAAGACCCAGAATTGCCTAAGCAAACCAGAGGAAAAAGAATAAAGCAGGAGGCATAATCTTCCCAGACTTCAGACAATACTACAAAGCTATAGTAATGTTACTTCTCCTTCTATTGGTACTCTCATTTATTTCTTGTTTTATTTTTGCTCATGTGTTTATTTGTTTTGCTTTGTTTTTATATTATGAATATATTAGCCTGATATGTTTGAGTTTTAAAATAATTTTCAGCCTTCCTTGCTAAAGTATGTTTCTCTTTTCCTATAAAATTTCTAGAGAAAATAGAAAAAAGAAACCAAAACAAACCCAAACATTACTTAAGAAAAAGCCATTCACAGTTGTTTCAAAAAATATAGTAAATCATAAAATTGATGGGCAAATAATGGCCTTTTAAACTCTATGTCTAGTGTTTTTCTTCTTGCCTTTTAAATTTTCTTTCTTTGACATACTTTTGTACTATTTACTTGCTTTAATAAAAATAAACATTTCACCATATGCTACTTAGGAAAGGTGAGGAATCTAGCAGGAAATGGCCCACTTTGAACACAATTTGTAAAAGAGATCCATGGGGAATACCCTCAACACCCACTCAAATATACACAGCTTGGTTTCTGGCCCAGGGAATTGAACCTAGGACTTCTAGATAGAGCTGAGGGACTTAGTGGCAATTATCAACAATAACAACAATAAAAATCCCACAGTTATTTTCAAAGGAATTATATCCACATGAAGTTTAAGGCAGTGGCACTACTGGGATCTGTTGATTACTCTAATTCCCAGTGCCAGTTTCCTTTTTGGCTATGCAAATAATTTAATGAACTGCATGTTTAACACTTACTACATGTTGGCACCATGGCATGTACTGAGGGGATTACAAAGATGAATTAGACGAATTCCTGTCTTTTAAGAGTAGAGGACACAGAGGCACACACAATTTATGAGGCTGTTTGTCAGACTGTGCTGAGTGCTGTACTTACAGAGGCAGAAGCAGCCTTCTTTGGGAGAACACACAGGGATGATTCATGCCTCAGGAGGGGAGTAAGGGAGGTTTCCTAGAGAGGTTATGCTTAAAATGAGCTTTAAGGATGCATGAGGCCATAGAGAAGTGGAGCACTCAGAGAATGTCATCCAAAGTAGGGGTATAAGGAAAGACTTAGAGACTTGAAAATTCATGGTATTCTTAGGGAATATAAACTAGTTCACCATAGCTGGTATGTGGCACATTCCATATTGTCTTTTTTCTTGTGAACCAAGTTGTGTTATTTCTTCTATAACACAGTTTGGATAGTAGTGGAATTGACAAAACTATGGAAACCAGGATTTAGATTCCAAGTAGATGTGCTATTGCAGGAGTTCCTTAGAGGCAGTGATTGTTAGTATTCCTTCGTTTGCATGCTCCCTCTATATGGAATGCACTTCATATCCTATTTTTTAGCACTCTCCTTCAATCTCTTGCCTCCCCCAGAGAACCATGCCACCTCTCTCTCTCTCTCTCTCTCTCTCTCTCTCTCTCACTTTCTTTCTAAATTATGTTTTCATATATTCAGGGAGTGGCTAGTATATTCTCAAGAGTAGACACTGTCTTATTCACCCAATGTCTCCAATCCTACCACCATGCATATGAGATTAGATACTTTCGTAATAAGCAGAAAGAAAAAGGTGATAAAGGCAAATGTCCCCGTGGAACAAAGGAGAAATCTGAGTTGATACAAGGCATCTATTTCCCTGCCTGAGCACTGTGTAATAACATTTCTCACCTTCTTTCCAAATTGTATAAAATTATTAAGAAATATAATCTGAGTTCTGCTTTAATTAGCGAACAAAACATTTGAGCTGGTCTACTCCCGTCTTTTCTGTAGAATTATGTATAGGCATATTTAAAACTGTTTGGGGAAAAACAATCATGTGTTTTGGGTTTTTGGTTTTTTTTTAATAGTTTATTATTTCAATGGAAGATTAAATCTGGACCAATGGTGTATACTGGAAATTCAAATTGAATGAGATAAGACTCCAGGTACCCTTTGGACTTAACTCAACCATTTTGTATAATAATATGAACAACATCTCCTGCTTCCATTTTTAAGATTCTGAAGAGCTTGGGAGAGCTTAAAGGGACCTCATTATACATGTATTTCCCTAAAAAATACTGGTGGGTTCCTTCCTGACTTTTTATAGAAAAGGATTTTTGCTGAACCAAAAAGAACGAGAAACCTCTCACAACTGCCAAAAGTATTATTTTGATGTCTCTAATTTTTTCTTCTGTCAGGACTTGAATGGCACTCTAGAGGGGGAAAGTTTAACAGTTATGGGTTAATCAAGGTCCACTTCCTGGTTTTGTTAATAAAATCAGTGCCTTGATGTACATTGTTGTGTGCTTTTTTCCTTGTCCATACTAAAGAAAAATAACGGGGAAACTGAAATGTCTAGCAATGAGTAGAACAAATGGTTGCATATTTATACAATAAAATACTATACAGAAGATTAAATGAATGAACTAGATTTATAAAATCACAAATACATGTTAAGTGAAAAGCAAAACATATACAATTGATTGACGTATACAGAATGATGCTGTATATATGAAGTTTAACAACATACAAAGAAATCATATAACTTCTGGGATACATAAATATGTAGTGAACATATAAAGGCATGCCAAACAGTCATAAATGCCAAATAAGGAGAGCGCTTAATTTTGAGGCAGACAAGAGACTGTGATCAGGGAGAAGTACTCAGAGGACTTTAAAAATAACAATAATGTTTTATGTCTTTTAAGAAAAATCTGAAGCAATATGGCAAAGTGCTGAGATTTGGTAAAGACAGGAGGTGAGATAAGTGTTTTTAATATCATGCTTTATATGTTATATAAAATATTTTATAATTTGGCAAAATATTAAGTGGGAGCTCTCCATACTATCACTGAAACTTTTCTGTAAATCTAAAATTAGTCCAAAATTAAAAGCTTTTAAAAACTTACTAGATCTGGCATTGGTTTACAAATGGCTTGTCCTTAAGTATAATCAAAAGAACCAGAGCTTAAAATAGGAGTTTCTGAGCTGAGCCCTAGAGAAAGAGCTCAGGTGAGGAAGTGGCTCATTCTGACCTGAAGATTTTTCACCGAAGGGAGCTTCTGAGCTGAACCTTGAGCCATGGGGAGAATTTTGTTTGATGAAAGAAAGAAGAAAGGATATGCCCAAGGCAGTGGATACAAGTGACATGTTTGATGAGTGACTAGTGGCCAAGTGTGGTTGAGTTATGAGTTACCTGGAGCTGTGACGCAGCAAATGAGGTAGAACAGAAGCTGGGTTTCCAAGGACCTGGTATGCCATGCTGAGGAATGTAGACTTTACAGTGTGGATATAACAAAGATTTCCATGGGTGATGACAAAGCTCAACCTGTTTGGCAGTGTGGACAATGTCTGAAAAGAGTTGAGGACATTAAAAAAACTATTCAGAGGTGGTGAGGCCCTGAGGTTAAAGAGATGACTGCTTTAAGGTCCAGAAAGATCCAGGAGCAGAGAGACTAGCTCCTTTGCCTTTTCCTGTCCTCTCTCTCTTTCCACTCTTTATTCCTTTCAAGAGTTCTACCAAAGCATTCAATTTCTTTTTGAAGGCCATCAAATACCCCACCCAGGAGTGAGACTATTTTTAAAAATGAGAGGTAGCATATTCTATGGGAGGTCATCAGTAATAGAGCTCAAACTTCTTATTGCTTTTGTGAATCTTGACAATGTGAGAAAAAGCATACATTATCTTGTACACAAATTCCCTGGAATGAATTGATGTTCTTTCCTCTGGAGCTGTGACGTGGTCTCTATAGAAAGAAGTATCTCCCATGACATGTGACCTCTTTTCATTCCCTTACAGAGGAGCTGCTTTGTGCCTGTGAAGGGCACTGGTGCTACCAATTTAATAATTTTGAGTATCACTGTTGCATAATACTGTACTCTTTTGCAGTTTCTCCCGTGCATCTTTAATGACCATTCTTGCTTTCAGAGGAAGTGGGGAACAAGCCATCTGATAGGACTTTCTTCCAGCTGGTCATTCTCTTATTGAAATGGTGACAGATGTGCAATCATCAGAACACTGGACTGAGAGGGTATCGAGTTTTCAACTTGCTCTAGGACCTAGGGTCTTAGCTTCCTTATCTGTAAAACAGAGAGCATTGTTTAGAAAGCCTCTAAGCTCATTCAGATCCTAAGCTTATGTGACTGTGACTCCCTCAGTTCTGAAAAGGGACTGTCATCATTTACTCATATTTTATGACCATCTTCTGAGTGCAAAGCAGTGATGCCTCAAGTGCTTGAAGGAACTATTAGAGAGAGATGGTTGGCCTGTGATAAATTTCCCAAATTTACATTTCAAGGGAGAAGTAGAACAGGGAGATCAGCTCGGTGCTTTGTGACCACATAGAGGGGTGGGATAGGAAGGATGGGAGGAAGATGCAAGGGGGAGGAGATATGGGGATATATGTATATGTATAGCTGATTCACTTTGTTATAAAGCAGAAACTAACACACCATTGTAAAGCAATTATACTCCAATAAAGATGATTTTTAAAAAAATGAAGTAGGAAAAAAAATGAAGGGAAATGTTAAGAAGTTTATCAACTTAAATTTTTTTTTAATTTAGTTCTGCTCAGAACAATACAGATTTAGTAAAAACAACACAAATTTGAATTCAAACTTGAAATAACGTACAAATTTTATAAAGTCAGGCTGTAATACTTTAGTTTAAAAAAATCACTCACCGGAGTCAAGATGGTGGAGGAGTAGGAGGATGTGGAATTCATCTCTCCCTACAAATGTATCAATAATACATCTACAAATGGAACAATTCTCACAGAACACCTTCTGAACACTAGCAGAGGACCTCAGGCACCTAAAAGGACAAGAAAGTTACCTGCATAATCATGTAGGATGAAAGAACGAAGAATGGAAAAGGAAGAGAAGAGGAAGTATGATGGGACCTGTGCCCCTGGGCGGAGCTGAAGGAGATGAGAGGTTCTTGTATCCGGGAAAGGCCCCTCACCAGTGGGGAGATCAGTTGGAACAGAAGGGGAGTTTCAGGGGCTATCAGAGGAGAGTGCAGCAACTGGTCTGTGGCAGGTAGGACAGAGTGAGACCTACACAGATGGTCCTTACCACAGCCCTGCATGCCCCAGCCTGAGACAGCTGTCTGCCAGTGTGCATGGGGGCTGGGGGCTGGAATGTGGTGTTTGGAAGGCAGACCCAGGGAGAGGACTGCTGTGGGCTGTGAGGAGATATCCTGAAGGGACAGGAGTGAGGAAATCTGCAACTGGGAATGCTCGTGGAGGAAACCTGGACTGCCGTAAAAGTGAATCACCATTGTTGAGTGATGTGCAAAGGACAGGGCCACCACTGCAGCCTCTTTTCCCACTTGCTGGCCCCTGCCTCCCTGGGCACTAGGAAGGAGTCCCACCAGGGTGGGCAATCTTACAACCCTGGAAGCTGCCGCTTCCTCCTCCACACCCCATCCCAGCTGTGGCAGGCACTCTTGTGAGCTCAGTGGCAGCTTCCTTGTCCTCCACACCCTGTCTCTGCTGAGGTGGGCATTCCCATGACCCCAGCAGCTGCAGCCTCCCCCTCTGCACCCTGTGCCCACTGGGACAGCTCTCTCGTGCCTCTGGCTGCCACCTTCACCATGCCCCCTCCTTGCCAGGGCAGACTTGTGTGCTACAGGACAGCCTCAGGAGCAGACCTCTGTGGGTAGCCCACATACAGAGGTGGGGCTGAAACCACAGCTGAGCCCCAGGGGCTGTTTAACTAAGGAAGAAAAGCTGAAATCTCTCCTCACAGCTGTGTACACTGAGGACTGATACCCCCATAACTGGCTTTGTAAACTCAGAGCCTGCAGAGCATCTGAACAGACAATGAGTGCTCTTACAGCCAAGATGGGCCTAGCTTTAACAGCTGTAGATTTTGTGGGAATGTACACATGGGTGTAGGACCAGGCCAGAGTCTGAGCTGCCCCCATGGTGCCAACAGCAGGTCCAGACCCATGATTACTGCAATACCATGACCTGACTTCAGTGCATCTATGCTGGTGAGCTGGTAAAAACAACACCTGAGAGACACCAGGTCCAATTGCCAGCATATCCATGGTTAAGGTGGGGCCAAGAGCAGTGCCAACAACAGTGTAATCTGAGAGCTCACACAATGGGTGAAGGTGACACAACAAGCACACCCACAGGTGAACAACTCCAGAGGAGGAATACTCAGTGGTTTCTCTCCCAGCAGGAGTATTCTAATCCCATATACCTTGCACCACAGATCAGAAACACAGCTAAGAAACAGATGTGGGGACCTATACTCCAACAACTAGGGGGCAGACCCCACCCCTGACAGGGCAGTGACACCCACAGAGCAAAGGGGAGGCCCTGCTAAATATACAGTGCAGGCTCTGGTCACACAACGTCAGTCACACCTCATATAAAGGAGATAACAGCTGCATACACTAAGGAAAGACATGGCAGACATCTATACTAAAAACAGCCCTCACATCAAAAATACTAAACCCACTCAGGCTACACAGGGGTGTTCCCACATAAAACCCTCCAAGACAGTCTGACGGTCTGGCAATGGGAGGAAGAACGCCCAGAGCATTTAGCCTTGAAGGCCTGTGGGGCTTGAGTGCAGAAGCCCAACAGGGCTTGGGGAAATGGAATTTCCACTCTTGGAGGGTGCACAAAAGGTCTCACATGCACTGGGACCCAGCACAAAGCAGTAGCTCCATAGGAACCTGGGCTAGACATACCTATGGGCCTTCGAGGGTCTCCTGAGGAGGTGAAGGTTAACTGTAGCTCATTGTTGGGACAAGGAAACTGGTAGCAGAGGCTGTAGGGAATATTGATTGAAGTGAGCTCTCCCAGAGGTCCCCATGTTGGCAGCAAGACCTGGCCCCACCCAACAACCTGCAGGCTCCAGTGCTGGAAAGCCTCAGGTCAAGCAACAACAAGACAATAACACAGCCTTACCCATCAGTGAGGGTACATAAAGTCTTCCTGAGTTCACAGCCATCTTAAAACACACCCCTTGACATGGGCCTTCCCACCAGAAGGAAAAGAGTAAGTTCCACCCACCAGAGGCCAGGCACCAGTCCCTTCCACTAGTAAGACTACGTAAGCCCCAGGACCAACCTCAGCCATCAGAGGACATACACCCTAAGCAAGATGAATTATGATCCTTCAGCCTGCAGAAAGGAGACCACAAACACGGAAAGTTAGACAAAATGAGACAACCGAGAAATATGTCTCAGATGAAGGAGCAAGATAAAAACCTATAAGAACAACTAAATGAAGAGGAGATAGGCAATCAACCTGAAAAATAATTCAGAGAAATGCTAGTAAAGATGATTCAAAATCTCGGAAAAAGAATGAAGGCTCAGGGCTTCCCTGGTGTTGCAGTGGTTGAGAGTCTGCCTGCCAATTCAGGGGACACGGGTTTGTGCCCCTGTCCAGGAAGATCCCACATGCCACGGAGTGGCTAGGCCTGTGAGCCATGGCCACTGAGCCTGCGCGTCCGGAGCCTGTGCTCCACAATGGGAGAGGCCACAACAGTGAGAGGCCCATGTACCGCAAAAAAAAAAAAAAAGAATGAAGGCTCAGATTGAGGAAATACAAGAAATATTTAACAAGGACCTAGAAGAACTTAAAGAACAAACAAACACAGATGAAAAATAAAATAACTGAAATGAAAAATACACAAGAAGGAATCAATAGCCTAATACAGTAAGTCCCCTACATACGAGCCTTCAAGCTTTGAACTTTCAAAGATGCGAACATACATTCCAACAATGTCAGGCGTGAATGAAATTGCAGCTTGCCCTCCATCTCCTATTGCTGATGATCCTTCAACACTGCCATCTCCCACCTCCTCTCCCTCCTCCAGTCAATGACTCTTCTTGCCTGTTCACTTGATGCCAGCCCCTGTAAGCCAGCTGTTGTAATGTATTACAGTACTTTTCTAGGTACTGTATGATAAGATTAAAAATCATTATTTTTTGTGCATTTTTTATGTATTATTTTTTGAAAAGTATTATAAACCTATTACAATACAGTACTATATAGCCGATTGTATTAGCTACGTACCTAGGATAATGTTGCTGGACTTGTCCAATTCACTTTTTCAATGCACTTTGTCCAATGAACAAATTGGACATACGGACACACTCTTGGAATGGAAGTCGTTCGTATGTAGGGAACTTACTGTAACTGAGGCAGAGGAACGGATAAGTGACCTGGAAGATAGAATGTTAGAAATCACTTCCAAGGAAAATACTTTTTAAAAAAGTATGAAAAGAAATGAAGATAGTTTCAGAGATCTTTCGGACAACATTAAATGTATCAACATTCGCATTATAGAGGTCCCAGAAAAAGAAAGAGAAAGAGCCTGAGGAAATACTTGCAGAGATTATAGTCAAAAACTTTCCTAACACGGAAAAGGAAATAGTCACCCAATTCCAGGAAGCACAGAGAGTCCCATACAGGATAAACCCAAGGTGGGACACACTGAGACACATAGTAATCAAACTAACAAAAATTAAATACAAAGAAAAAATATTAAAAGCCAAAAGGGAAAAGTAATGAATAACACAATCCCCATAAGGTTATCAGCTGATTTTTTAGCAGAAACTCTGCAGGCCAGAAGAAAGTGGCACAATATATTTCAAGTGATGAAAGCATAAAACCTACAACCAAGAATACCCTACCCAGCAAGGTTCTCATTCAGATTCTACAGAGAAATCAAAAGCTTTACAGACAAGCAGAAGCTAATAGAATTCAGCACCACCAAACCAGCCTTACAACAAATGCTAAAGGAACTTCTCTAGGTTGGGGTGGGGGTAGGGAGGCCCCAACTAGAAACAAAAAAACCACAAATGGGAAGCTCTCCGATAAAGATAAGCATAAAGTAATAGTAGGAAATCATCCACACACAAGTATGATATCAAAACAAGCAACCATAAGAAGATGAGAGTACAAATGCAGGAAATGGGAATTGCATTTGAAATTAAGAGACCAGAAAGTTAAAGTAACCTTATATATATACTGCTATATCAAAATATCATGAGAAATGCAAAGCAAAAAACTGCAGTAGATATACACACACAAAAAAGAAAAAGCAACCCAAACACAATACTAAAGATGGTCATCAAGCCACAATAGGAACATACATATCAATAATCATCTTAAATGTAAATGGATTAAATTCTCCAACAAAAAGACATAGACTTGCTGAATGGATACAAAAACAAGACCCATATATATGCTGCCTACAGCAGACCCACTTCAGACCCAGGGACAAATACAGACTGAAAGTGAGGGGATGGAAAAAGATATTCCATGAAAATGGAAACCAAAAGAAAGCTGGAGAAGCAAAACTCATATCAGAAAACATATACTTCAAAATAAAAACTGTTAAAAGAGACAAGGAAGGACACAACATAATGATCAAGGGATCAATCCAAGAAGATATAACAATTGTAAATATATATGCACCCAACATAGGAACACCTCAGTATACAAGCAAACACTAACAGCCATAAAAGGGGAAATCAACAGTAACACAATAATAGTGGGGGACTTTAACACCCCACCCATGGACAGATCATCCAGACAGAAAATTAATAAGGAATCACAAGCCTTAAATGACACATTAGACCATATAGACTAATTAATATTTATAGGACATTCCATTTCAAAGCAGCAGAATTCACTCTCTTCTAAAGTGCACATGGAATATTCTCCAGGATAGATCACATCTTGGGCCACAAATCAAGCCTTGGTAAATTTAAGAAAATTGAAATCATATCAAGCATTTTTCCAACCACAATGCCATGAGATTAGAAATCAATTACAGGAAAAAACTGTAAAAAATACAAACACATGGATGCTAAACAATATGTTACTAAACAACCAATGAATCACTGAAGAAATCAATAGGAAATAAAAAAATAGAGACAAATGAAAATAAAAAGATGATGATTTGAAACCTATGGGATGCAGTAAAAGCAGTTCTAAGAGGGAAGTTTACAGCAATACAATCTTACCTCAGGAAACAAAATCTCAAATAAATGACCTAACCTTACACCTAAAGCAACTAGTGAAAGAAGAACAAACAAAACCCAAAGTTAGTAGAAGGAAATAAATCATAAAGATCAGAGCAGAACTAAATGAAAAAGAGATGAAGGAAACAATAGCTAAGATCAAGGAAACTAAAAGCTGGTTCTTTGAGAAGATAAACAAAATTGATAAACCTTTAGCCAGACTCATCAAGAAAAAAAGGGAGAGGACTCAAGGCAATAAAATTAGAAATGAAAAGGGAGAAGTTAAAATGGACACAATGGAAATACTAAGGATCATAAGAGACTACTACAAGCCACTGTATACCAATAAAATGGACAGCCTAGAAGAAATGGACAAATTCTTAGAAAAGTACAACCTTCCAAGTCTGAATCAGGAAGAAATAGAAAATATGAACAGACCAATCACAAGTACTGAAATTGAAACTGTGATTTAAAAACTTCCAACAAACAAAAGTCCAGGACCATATGGGTTCACAGGTGAATTCCATTAACCATACAGAGAAGAGTTAATGCCTATCCTTCTAAAACTCTTCCAAAAAATTGCAGAGTAAGGAACATACCAAAGTTCATTCTTTAAGGCCACCATCACTCAGATACCAAAACTGGACAAGGATACCATGAAAAAAAGAAAATTACAGGTCAATATCACTGATGAACATAGGCATAAAAATCCTCAACAAAATATTAGCAAACCAAATCTAGCAGCACATTAAAAGGATCATGCACCATGATCAAGTGGGATTTAGCTCAGGAATGCAAGGATCCTTCAATATATGTAAATCAATCTATGTCATTGATTTAAAAGTTGAAGAATAAAAACCATATGATCATCAATAGATACTGAAAAAGCTTTTGACAAAATTCAACACCCTTATATGATAAAAACTCTTGAGAAATTGAGCATAGAGGGAACTACCTCAACATAATAAAGGCCCTATATGACAAACACAAGGGAAACATCATTCTCAATGGTGAAAAACTGAAAGCATTTCCTCTAAGATCAGGAACAACAATGATCACTCTTGCCACTTTTATTCAACATAGTTTGGAAGCATGAGTCATGGCAATCAGAGAGGAAAAAGAAATAGAAGGAATCCAAATTGGAAAAGAAGAAGTAAAACTATCGCTCTTTGCAGATAACATGATACTATACAGAGAAAATTCTAGAGATGCTATCAGAAAACTACTAGAGCTCATCAATGAATTTGCTAAATTTGCAGGATACAAAATTAATACACACAGATCTCTTGTATTCCTATACACTAAAAACAAAAGAGCAGAAGGAGAAATTAAAGGGACAGTCCCATTTACCATTGCATTAAAAAGAATAGAATACCTAGGAATAAACCTACTTAAAGAGAAAAAATACCTGTACTCAGAAAACTATAAGATACTGATGAAAGAAATCAAAGATGACACAAACAAATGGAGAGATATATTATGTTCTTGGATTGGAAGAATCAATATTGTCAACAAGACTCTACTACCCAAAGCAATCTACAGATTCTATGCAATTCCTATCAAATTATCAATGGCATTTTTCACAGAATTAGAAAAAAAATTACAATTTGTATGGAAACACAAAAGACCCCAAATAGTCAAAGCAGTCTACAGAATGAAAAAATGAAGCTGAAGAAATCAGGCTCCCTGACTTCAGACTACACTACAAAGCTACAGCCATCAAAACAGTTTGGTACTGGCACAAAAACAGATATATAGATCAATGGAACAGGATAGAAAGTCCAGAGATAAACCCATGCACCTGTGGTCACCTAATCTATGAAAAAGGAGGCAAGAATATACAATGGAGAAAAGACAGTCTCTTCAACAAGTGGTGCTGGGAAAACTGGACAGCTACATGTAAGAGAATAAAATTGGAACACTCCCTAAGACCATTCACAAAAATAAACTCAAAATGGATTAAAGACCTAAATATAAGGCCAGACAGTATAAAACTCTTAGAGGAAAGCATAGAATACTCTCTGACATGAATTGCAGCAAGATCTTTTTTGACACACCTCCTAGAGTAATGAAAACAAAGACCCATAAATTAGGTCCCATAAACAAATGGGACCTAATTAAACTTAAAATCTTTTACACAGCAAAGGAAACCATAAACAAACAAAAAGACAACGCACAGAATGGGAGAAATATTTGCAAACAAATCGACCAACAATGGATTAATCTCCAAAATACAAAAACAGCTCATGCAGCTCAATTTCAAAAAAACAAACAACCCAATCAAAAAATGGGCGGAAGATCTAAATAGACATTTCTCCAAAGAAGACATACAGGTGGCCAAGAGGCACGTTAAAAGATGCTTAACATCACTAATTATTAGGGAAATTCAAATCAAAACTGCAATGAGGTATCACCTCACACTGGTCAGAATTGCCATCATCTAAAAATCTATAAACAATAAATGCTGGAGAGGGTGTGGAGAAAAGGGAACCCTCCTACACTACTGGTGGGAATGTAAATTGGTACAACTATTATGGAGAATAGTATGGAGGTTCCTTTAAAAACTAAAACTAGTTTCCATATGATCCAGCAATCCCACTCTTGGGCATATATCCAGAGATAACTATTATTCAAAAAGATAAATACACCCCAATGTTCATTGCAGCAATATTTACAAAAGTCAGGACATGGAAGCAACATATCCATCAACATGTCCATAGTCAGAGGAATGGATAAAGAAGATGTGGTACATATGTACAACAGAATATTGCTCAGCCATAAAAAAGAATGAAATAATGCTATTTGCAGCAACATGGATAGACCTAGAGCTTGTCATACTGAGAGAAGTAAGTCAGGGAAAGACAAATATATGATACAGCTTATATGCAGAATCTTAAAAATTTGGTGTAAATTAACTTACTTACAAATCAGAAATAGAGTCACATATGTAGAAAAATGAATTTATGGTTACCAGGTGGGAAAGTGGGGGGATAGATTGGGAGATTGGGATTGACATATACACACTACTGTACATGAAATGGGTAACTAATAAGGACCTACTGTATAGCACAGGGAACTCTACTCACTACTTATATAAGTAATGACTTATATAAGAAAAGAATCTAAAAAGGAGTGGATATATGTATATGTATAACTGATTCATTTTGCTGTTCACCTGAAACTAACATAACATTGTAAATCAACTATACTCCAATAAATTAAAAAAAAAAAAAAAGGGTTACCATTGAACCACATTTTCTCTTTCTGTCAAATAGAAATAATGCTTGTCTCTCAGAGTTTGCAGGGAACAAATTAGGTAATGGATTTGAAAATACTTGACATGATAGATGCTCTAAATGAATGTGAACAATTCTTTTTACTAAAGAATTAGTTTAGCTTATTAATTCAAACTTCCTTAGAGTGTAGAGGAAGTGCCAGGTACTGTGTCTGGCACTCAGGTTTATTTTTCAGTACTCACACCTTGTTTTCCATTTCTTAATTTGCCCATTGTGGCTGACCCTCACAAAGCAACCTGATGTAGAGGGGCTACATCAGTTTTGAGGCAGGTTTTCCAAATTGGATAGGCCACTGCTGCTGCTTCTCCCTCTGTAAATGCAGATGAGTCTCACTTTCAGGAAGAATAAAACTAAATGCAGTGTCATGTGCTTAGGAAAGCACCAGAACCAGAGCCAGAGTCCTGTATTCTTGGTATATGTTTCCAACTCTGCAAGGAAGCCCTGGACAAATCACTTTATCTTTCTATTTTTCACTAAAAAATAAAGGGGTTGAATACAGTGGTCTCTTAGCATCTTCTTGAAATGTATTATTTTTTTAACATTTTTGCCATTTCTTATGGGTTGAGTTGTGTCCCACCACCCCCAGAAAAAACCCTCATGTTCAAATCTTAACACCAGTACCTCAGATTGTGACCTTATTTGGAAATAAGGTCATTGTAGATATAATTAGTTAAGTTAGGATGAGGACATACTGGAGTAGGTATGCCTCTCCTCTAATCCAGTATGATTAGCATCCTTCTAAAAAGGAGAAATGTGGACACAGATATGCACACCAGGAGAATGCTGCATGAAGATGAAGGCAGAGATAGGGATGCTGCATGGAATCCAAGGAACATCAAAGATTTCCAGCAAACCAGTAGAATCTAAGAGAGAGACACATGGAACAGTTTCTCGTTCATAGTCCTTCACACCTCAGAAGGAACCAACCCTGCTGACACCTTGACTTCCAGCCTCCAGAGGTGTGAGACAATAAATTTCTGTTGTTTAAGCTACCCAGTTTGTGCTTTGTGGTACTTGTTACAGCCAACCTAGAAAACTAAAATAACACGGTTAGAGTCGACCACTGCTGACAGAAATGTTGTTGAAATTCAAGTGAAAGACAATTGTATCTTACTTTGTGAGCAATTATTTGTTCAAGCTAATATATTTTGGTTGGAATAGAAAGCAGAGTTCCATTTTAATAATACTGGCAGTTAATTTCCTCTTCTTCAAACAGTTTAAGACTGTTTGAACATCACAATGTTTTGACCTGCAGCTCGAGAAATTTACAACCACATGAGAAAACTCTTACTCAGGCCACTATATATAGCCAGAGATGAGCACAGCATTTAAAGCTGGAGCCACATGAACGTGGAAGTTACTGTGTTTACAAAATGTTCCCTCCTAGATGCAGGATTCAGCAGTTTCTTGCCATTTATGCTTTCCCTCCCAAAGCAACCTCAGCGGGTTCTGTTCAGTACAGTAGTAACTCTTGGAACCCAGATACATTTATCGATTAATGCAGAGAAGGAAATTCGAGCATGTAGAAAATAATCAGGTTTATCCAAATGTACTGGGCATGTTTGATAGGCATAAGGCCATTCAGTGAGAAGTAATCACCCAAATGTTCACGTTAAAGGACAAAAAGGAATTTATATGAGTTTCTGATTAAAAAAAAATTCATTCTGTTTAATTAGCTATTCTGCTCTAAGGGATGTTGTTACTAAAGACAGTTGTTAGGTCTGATCCAGGCAACTAAGCCCTAGACATTGTAAGTTAATTAAATAATTGACAATTGTATGCAAATTAAATAGTTTAGTGGGGGACAAGATTATGAGTGACTTTCTCCTGTTGTGAATAGGGATAAAGTGGGTCAGCCAAGTCTTTACTTCCTTAGGCAGTTTTTATCTTCCTTATTGCAAGAAAGAAAGATAAGATCTTAAAGCAGAAATCAGGAGGGAGAAAGACAAATCTGTTAACTCAGAGACACCACAGAAAGGTGAACTAATAAAGTCTTTCCCATGACTGGCTCAGTATCTGTTGGGGCCATTATTACAGGAATCTTGTGGGAGACAATTATGATCTTCCAGGGGGATTTGATACTAAATTACATTTTTTTATGATTTAAAAATAGAGCTTTGTATTAGATGGGAATTAGGCTAAATTAATCCAATAGTCAAATCAGGCAAAGAAGAATATATATTTGAATCTTAAGCTGGTGATTTCCAAAATGGAATGTGCAAGACAAACCATAGGAATCCAGGAGGAAAATATTATTCATCTATTTATTTGGCAACTACTTAAATGCCTATTATGATCTGGGGACGGAGGATGTAGCAGTGAACAGCAACAATAAAAATAGATGAAAAAATCTCTTCCCTCAGGAATTTTGCCTTCTAATGAGAGAAAACAGATTATCAATATAAATATTGGTTGTCAGGGTCCTGGAAAGAAACAGCTGGCACACTCAGAAGTAAGTAATTGAGGAGCATTTAATGAAGAGCTATTTATAGAAGGCTAGGCAGGATTTAAGAGAAACTAAGAAGAAACTCCCCAGGGACTACAAAGAGTAGGAAGCTACCTCCCCCAGGGGAGGGGGCAGTGTCCCAGATCATTCCAAGAGCTGTGGATGTAGAAGGACGCCCAACAGGAGGTGTGGCCTTGCTAGTGGAAAGCAGCCATTTTCCAATCCGTGGCCCTGCAGGGATAGATGCTGAGGGGATAAATGCCCCTTCTCTCCCCTCACCCTCCAGTCCCTGCTGGTGCCTCCCACTGGCAAAATTCAAAAGGAATCCAGAGTGCAAAGGAGCCCAGTGGATGTAATCCATGCAGGACAGCTTCCCAAGGCAAGAAAAGGGTACAAAAGGGGGAAGAGGTACCCTCAGGGTAAATGGAGAGCACCCACAGCAAAGTGTTCCGGAAAGTAATAAGGCAAGAAGAAGGGGGAGAAGAAGGGCAAGAAGAGCATAGGGAAGGATTTTAAATTTAAATAGGGTGGTCAGGAAAGGCCTTCTCAGAAAGTGACATTTGAGCAAAGATCTGAAGTAGATGAAGGTGTGAAAGGAGTGGCTAGTTGAAGGAGAGGGATCAAGTGTAGAGACCGTGAGGTAAGAACATGTTTGGCAGTGTCAGGCATCACTTAGGAGGTTGATGTGGCTGCAGATGAATGAGAGAGGATATTGGCTAGTATCCACTGTTTTAGGAGGTACCCGATACATGTAATAATTAATATAATAGCATATCGATCTAATCTATGAATAAATATTTATAATGGGATTGCATACTGAAGTTGATTTTTTCACTGATAGGGCCACACTACCCAAAATTTTGGCAACCACTGCCTTAGACTGAGTTGCTTTAAGGTGTTGCAGGTAAATAAACTTATTATTATAATGGCTCGTGTAAAAGCTTCAAGGGGCAACAATGCTCTAGTAGTCCGATGCCCATTTTCACAGATTAACATTAGCCCAATGTTACACTAAAGGACATGGCCTTGAACTCAGGTCTCCTAAAGTTCCTGTTCAGCACTTGGCTTCCCTACCTCATGCGCTCCTCCTGCTTTATCATGTGTTGAAGGTCAACTATCTTAATAAGAAGATCTATTTTGGCTTACACACTAAATGAACATTCTCTGGATGTGGAATCTTGACCACATTCAGAGACAACCTTATTGCCTCTGCCTTAGAGCCTCACCCACACAGCTCTAAGTTGAAATTTTGACAAAGAAATCAAGATGTAGAAATTTTAAACATAAGTGCAAATATTCAAATACTGTCATTTTCTGACAGGTACTCACAGCTTGATTGAAGGCAGAGGCACAGAGTTAAAATTAATTCATGAATGGGTTTGAAAATAGAAGTGTAAATGAGACTATAATTAAGATTTTTGCTAATTCTTCTCAGCTATGGACTTTAATGTGGGTTAGTTTTAGCTGTATTATCTAAAAAGTTAAATTTTAGAAGCATGTATGCCTTTAAATCACACATATTGTATAAACGTTTAGGGTTTCAAATTGTGGCAAAAATATCCAAAAATTGCACCTTAATTGTTTTATAGTCATTGCAATTTCATCTAAATATGGGCAAAAAAATATGTGTCATACTGTCCTGTTTACATATGTTAAAGTTATTTTGAGAGTCATTTTAACAGGAATAATAAAGTATTCTCTTAGAGATGACAGTATCCTTTTAAATTATTTCCTTTGTTTTTCTCTCATTATATAGCAAATGCCTGCCAATTATAAAAGCATTTGCTTTTATCACTTCAGTGTATCATGGACATCTTTCAGGATGGTTATATTGATTACCCGTATGGTTTTAGCACATGAATACACCATCCAGAATGTAAATATAATATCAACAATATAGTAAAAGTCTGTGTAACTCCATTATAAGTAATAAATATCAATTAGGGTCCAGTTAAGAAAATACAAACCACATAATCATTTCAACAAAGATAATTTAACATAAAATAATTGTTTAATCAGAGAGTTGGAAAGGGAAAAAGGAACCCTTGTGTTTCACAGGAGTCATAATAACAGAAATAAGCTAGTGGCCAGGACTGGGAGAACAGAGAGAAAGATGGGATGAGAATTTAGAAGCCTAGCAGAGGAGGCCACCAAACTGGGGCCTCAGAGTAGGGCTTGCTGTTGAGGGCTTTGGAGCTCATAAGAGATTCCTGCCAACTGGGACCCCAGACCTCTGGGGAGTGCTGCCAGCTGGTTGGTATTGGTATCTCAAAGGGGGTGTGATGAAGCTGGCTCTAGAAGTGTGGGAGGGAGACCTGCAAAGTGGAATCAACTGCTGCTGCCAGAGTGACGCCCCACTCCTGAAGTAATGCTGAAAGGAACAGGATGCAAACCAGAAGGAGTGGGTCCTTCACATTTCCCTTTAAATCCCCCTATAAGCAGTATCTACAGAAGTGAGCTGGTAAATCACAAATGAGTCTATTGACGCCCAGCAGGAGCACCACAGGCAGAGTATAGAAAGGTAGGCTGGAAACTGCAAGAACCTCACACGGGTGGGCGTCTCATGTTAAGTTCCAGCATTATCGGGATTGTTGCTCCATCTCTACATTAAAAGAAGTTCCATTGTGCCTAAATTCAGGCCTAGCTCAGTTTCCTGGGCCCCTTCTGTTTGAAGTTCTGAAGGAGAGTTATCCCTGATCACCACTAGCAGACTGATGGATATGTTTCTTGTGTGCCAAAGCCCCCAAGAATAGTTCTAGATGTGTGTGTTTGCTCTAAACCCCACCTACCATTTTCCTTGAATTTCTTAAGCCTTCCTAGTATCTTTGGAAAAGACATGTTTCATATTCTTCTGGGGACAGACTCTTATACAATTAAAAGTAAGTCATGCTATGTTATTTTGCAGGAATTTGCAACCAAAATGTTTAAAAGTTCTTAGAGAGGCTGAAAAATGTCATCACAGACACTTTCTGCATCATCTCATGATTACCAATTTCTGCTAGGTGCACCATGGCCTCTGCAAGTGACATTGCCAAGGGGGGCTTGAAAGAAAGCGCAGAAAGTTTTTAGTTAGAAAGAGGTAATGACTTTATGCTACAGAGTATTGTTAAAATATGCACATACAATTTTACCCTAGCTTGAAAAAGGACCCCTGTCTAATGTTAAGGATTCAGACTATGGTGTCATATTAAGTGAGGTTAAACATCTGTCTCTTTGCTGGGAGAATAATTTCCCTGCATATAATGTGCCTTTACAACTGAGTGGGAATATTTGCACAGCACTAATATAGTTTGCAAAGAGACCCACAAAGTCATGTCTACACCAATGATAACATGTGCTCTGTTTACAAACCTTAGGCAGGTGAACCTCCATTAGGTTTAATGAGGTCCTCCCATTTACCACTCTGCAGAAATCTGGGCTGCTTCTTCCAGTCATTCACGGCCTCACAGAAAAAGGTGGCTCAAAAAGTCTACACAAAGTCTTTGACTTATTTTTTGACATGTGAAGATGCACCTTAAAGTCAAGATTTTGCATTGTAAAAAGTGCCCAAAGCCCTCTGTGGAACAAGGTGGATTCAATATAAAGAAATTCATAAATAATTATATTCTAAAGGCTAAGTAGATAAAGATCTATTCTATTTGAGAGAACGGAAGCACTAATCATTATGGGTTTCTTTTATTGTTTTACCTTCTTATCAATCTTTTACTTATCGATTAAGATATCTAAACTATTCTCACTAGCAGAAATGCATGAGTATATATATGTGTGCATAGAGAGCAAAAGGGAGTAAGCAAGAATAAAAGAAAGATCCATCAGTGTGGTGTAGCATTTACTCAGCATTTGTGGTCAGGATTCCTCATTCATTCATCGATCAGTTGATATTCCATTATCACAGTATAAGTTACGAGGAACATTAGGACATAAAAACATGCTTTCTGCCACTATTATGAGATATTATAAGAAGTGGTATAGGAGAGACATTGGATACAACAGAATTTCAGAGAAAGAAGAGAGTACCACTTCCTGAGGCAGAAAGAGGCATTGGGAAATTCCCAAAGGAAGATATACTTGAGTCCAGCCTTGGAGAATGAGTATGATTTTAATGAGTAGGAAAAGAGCACGGTATGATGAAAGAGGAAAGCCCCAGGACACACAGGTAATGACAGAGTTCTTGTTCAGCTGGAGGCCAAGATGCATGAAGAAGAGCAGTGAGAGATAAGCCCCAAAAAGAGGCTGCTTCCTGAGAGTGGAGTGTCTTGAAAGCTACATTAACAAGGCCCCAGTGTACCAGAGGCAATAAAACAGTTAGATGAATGCAGGGAAAGGGAATCAGGGAGAAATATTGTGAGACTTCTCAGTGGATGGTTATTTTAGATTTTTAGGAGGTTAAAAAGATGTACAGAAGCAATGGAAAGGGAAAAACATAGAAGATACTTCATTCTTCATTTTTTATAAGTTCTGGATTCTTCAGCCTGCTGTCCTTGGAGTCCTTTCATTTGTTGTAATGATGGATGGCCTGAGCCTTGAAACCTTTGTCAGTTGGTTTTGAGGTCGGTGTTGATGGTATGTTACCTCTTCTTACCATATGCCTTTCTTTCCTTATTCTTTTCTACTTTGTCTGTTTTTATTATTTTTACTTTTCCTGCCATAATTTTAGGATAGTTTGGATACAGTTCTTATCTGACCTGAATTTCTGATATAGCACCATTTTCAAGCATTCTGCCACCCCTCCTAAGAGTGTGTTTGCATGTTTCTGATCATAAATGCTGAGTTATAGTTCAGGCTATAAATAACACTTGTTACTGGGAGCAGGAGAGGTAGTCTGAAAGGAAGTGAGGAAGGGAAATAGACTACCTGGTAAGGGAACAGGGCAGAATGAGGCTTAAAAGACAGGTGAAAAGATATGGAAAACCAGTTTAGCCTACCTCAAAATTTTGCAGAAGGCTAGCACCACAAAGCGATTTAATTCTGAGACTTGGATGACAGTCCAGGAAATGAGATGCTAATCCTTACATTAAATGGTAGACCTAATTGGTGTGGGGGAAGAAAGCAAATTCAGTTGCGATGAGCTTAACTTGCATCTTTCAGAAGGCCCTGGTGCTCACATGGTACCAGGCCTCAGCTTTGCTGAATCTTCTATTCCCAGTCAAGAATTGAGTCTGCATTTGCTTAAGCTGAAATCAGTACTAGAACAAAATCGAATGTGTGCCATAAGTTTCAGTTTTTCTTCAAGGAGGCAGGAAGGCCTGGGGTGTCCATCAGGGTCACTTACCCCTTCCTTGATGGAGTCCCCACTTTCTGGGAAGCTAATGCTCTGAGTCTAAGGACCTCAGACCTCCTGAAACATAAAATGCAGTCTCTTTTAAACATCCATTAGCAGCTGAAGCCTCCTGTTGTTACTTTCTCCTCTTCGGTTTTTCTTGAAATTGGAATAGATTTGTTAGCCAATTAGGATAAAAATCAGCCAATTAACTAAATCCCTATTAACTTCTCATGTCTAAGGGCAGGGATGAAAGGAAAGGATTCTTGCTCCATATATTGAGGCTTCTCATGTCTCCTGTTTGGCAATTGCTAAGGATGACTGTTTCTCTCCTTTCTTACAAGGGGAAGGCTTATCACCTGCATTTTATTCCTGGGTATGTCCAGATCATCAGCCAAGAAATTTGGAAAGTGGATGCAAGGAGGCAGACAGTCTTTCTTTATCGTTCCCATGCTGAAAACAGATGTTATAAGACAATTAATCTCAGTTCATAAGAATAAAATTCTTGGGGGGATTAAAATTTGGCCCAAATAAGCAGTCTTTAATTTTTTTTTTTTTTGTAAGTACTACCTGCTCATTGTGGAAAGCTTGGAGCATATGAATATAGTTGCATATACATTAATATTTGCCTATAATTGCATTATCCAGGGATAACTTCTATCCACATTTTGGTTATTTTTCCCCTCCATTGCACATTGCTTTATATATTTGAAACAATATTCTATATAAAAATTTATCTTAATGACTGCATAAATATTCTTTATGTGAATGCACCTTATTTACTAAAACTTTTCCCTACTATTGTTGCATATTTAGATTGTTTTCAGTGCTTCATTGTTATAAATTATGTTCAGGTGAACATCTTTAGTCACAAATTATTCTTGGTTTTTAAATACAGTTTATGGTTTCTAAAGTAATGATAAGTGTGGACTCTTTTCTGGTAAGGTGGGAGGTGTGGCCTGGTTGCTGGCAGTGCCTGTCAGAGGCCACATGTTGGTCAAACCCTCATGGCCTAGGGTCTGATACACAGATTCTCAAATCAAGAAACAGAATATTCTTGGTATGTCCACAGATCATCTGGCCCTTGGGGCTTTCTGATTCTTATGAAAATAGCACAGGATGATGAATAATTTGTCATGGTAATCTACTTTATAATGAGGAAATTGGGAAACCCACTCCCAATCCCTGCCCCAATAGCTGAACTATTTCTGTCTACCATCAAAAACAATATTTTTCTGTTTTGAGATTAGAACATTTAGGAATGTTTATCTGAGGTTTGCTTGGTGGTCAAGGAATTAGAACAAAAGAAGGTGGATAACATTGAGGGCTATAGTGAGTTCTGGTGAAATATTGCTACTCCCACCAAGAAACACCTTTCTGTGCCTCTCTCATGTGACAGGGCAGGAAGCAAAATGTGGATGTTTGTTTCTTTGTTTTATTCTTTCTTATCAACCCTTTGGTTGATATGCTTTTCTCCTTTGATCTATCATTATTCAGGTCACCTTGCTGTAAATTTGTGAGACCTACTTTCTCCCAATATATGTTAATTTTATCAGCTGTTTTTCTCTTTTTCCAATTTTTATGGTCTATGAGCAACCTGCATTGGAAGCACCTGGGCTGCTTGTTAATAATGCAGATCCCTGAATCCCACACAGATTTATTTGGTATGAGGTCCCTAATCAGCTCTTTTGACAGCATTTGATTGGTGTGTTTACTTAAAGATCAAGAATCAAGGTGAGTGAGATCACATGGAATTTAAGGGGTGCAGGTTGCCTGGCTTTGAATCCAGGCCTGACTTATTACTGGCTGTGAAACTTAACTTCCCTGAGCCTCAGTTTCCTCACCTGTTAAATTGGGATAATTCACATGATGAGTCTGTTGTGAGGATTAAACTGGAACAGGGCCTAGAATTGAGGTAGTGCTTAATAATAAACCATTAGGCCAACTCTTCATTTATAGCATCCTATAAAGACCTTTGACCCTTTAACCAACTTTCCCTGATTCCTTTCTTTTCAAACATTAAGCTATTCCCTTATTTCCTCACTGAACCAATATTAACTGAGTGCCTCCTATGCTCATAGATTCTTGCTAGTCCCTGAAATTAACACTTCATCATTACACTCAGGCTCCATTGGTATATGTTCATAGCTATCAGTAATCCATCACCTCTGATTAATTCTAGACTTGGGTTTTACTTCTTGCTTTCCAGGAGATCAAAGAAATGTAAAGAGTTGCATCCTTCTGAGAGAAGGGGGTGTACATTCTTCTGTTTGATGACCCAGACTTTGCACAGTGTTTTTTTGTTAAACTGCCAGATTGTTAATGAACTTCTGTACTACTATATCGAAAGTAGTGGAACCGTGTGTTTTGAGACAATGCTTTATAAGCCTTAAAGTGTTGCAAAAGTGAGGGCTTTGCTGATTTTTCTTGATTTCCCAATGCATAGACAAAAGCAGGAAGTGATGGCCAGAACTGGAGTTGAGACTCAGGCTGCTTACAGAGAAAACTTTTAAGGATCTATTCACTGCTAATTATATTTATGACTGTATATTTCTGATTATATTTCTGAAAGTCCTTGCTAACTTTCCTAGGCATCTGAGCCTTTAAAACTCAAATGCTATTTTAATCTCCTGTCACTATGAACTGGTGTTTCCTCTGGGCACTTTGAGTTCTTCTCCACTAAGACCAGGGAGCTACCAACAATAATGAGGAAAATTCATATTCTCATTATTCCCAAAAGATTTCGGACTTTAATGTCTCAAGCCATTGATTTGAGAGAGCCTTCTAAGCTGGATCAGTCTCAAAGAATGCTTCACTCAGATCATCATGAATTTCTTTTGCTGTGTTGCCATGGATCTCCTGGAGAAGCCATAAGTTGGAGCATGGTTTATTAAGCACCGCACTTTGCCTTAAATGATGATAAAGGAAAAGGCCAGCCTTCATGCTATCTGTTTGAGCAAGCATTACAACAAAGATCTATTCCTTGTATTTAGTACGTGAACCTGAGTTGTACTGCCAGGAGAGAAAAATTATACTGAAATGCAGAGACCCTACTGAACAAGAAAATACTGGTCATTGTAAGCATGTTGCAATTTAAACATGAATAGTTAAGAAATTAGGAATGTGTAACAGTTTTCAAAGCACTTTTACATTCATTATAATTGAATCTTTGTACAATGCTCTGTGAAAATGAGAAATGTCTTTAAAGATGGAAACATAAGTACCAGCATGGGTAGACATTATTTTATGTTCTAAAGCCATATTGACCAATGTCATGGTCTCCTGTGGTGGTACCACTTTACTTCTTTTTCCAATATGATCATTTGATGCAGCCTTCAATCTACCTTCCATGATTGGTATAAGAAATGGATCGAATTTCTGCCCCAGGCTATACTTTTGAAAGTTCAGAGCATACCATGCCCATGGACATAGAAATGAATAAAATGCTTCTCTGTCTCCTCACTGCCTGACTCATGAAATTCATTTATTCCTCTTCTTACTGCCTACTGCAAGTCTCCTCACTTATCTACTTTCTTCCTTTGATTTTTCATCTTGAACCATTCTTTTTTCTTTATTCCTTTTGGTAACCCAAATTTGGATTTTTGCATTGATAAGAATACCATCAAACCCTAATTGTGTCTGGTATTCATACTCCACAACCTAGATAGTTAAGACCGTATCCATAGGTTTGGACTTATCTTCCCACTTCATTTGGGGAGAGTGATCAGACATTAAATACACATCCTGAGTAAATGCCTGATACTGGGACTGTCACAAAGTAGATGCTCAGTAAAATGTAGTCCTCCCTACTCCTCACCTTTTGTCTGTTCTTCCACCAGTGTATATCAAGTCTTCACTACTTTTTATCCTTTTTTAAAATTCAAACAACATTGCCTGTGAATTTATTATATACTGGGCACTGTGCATAACAATGGTGATTTAGAGACAGAAGTCTGTTTTCAAAAAATGTCCATTTATTAGGAAGACATACATGTATAAAATTGCAACAAGATGTATTAGAATAAAAGAGTTCCCTAGTTGCACAAATATCGGCATGAGATCCATCAAAAGACTGGAGAGTGGAGGGAGTAACAGATAGGAAAATCTTCCTAGAGAGGGCTCTTTGACCTTCATCTTGAAAGATGAGAAAGTGCTCTCTGCATGGGCTATTGGGAAGGGCATTCTAGGCAGTGGAACCACTGTAGGCAAGACATGTTAGTGGGACTGCAAAGGGCTTCATAAGGCTGGGCATATGTTAGGGAACCAGCTGGTGAGAAGAATCAAAATATTAGTAAATCCACTTCATTGCTGGTGTCTTTTCAAACACAAATACTTTTCTTTAAAATTCCCTTAGTAGAAAAATCTCAAGTAAACAACCTAATCTTACATCTAAAGCAACTAGGGAAAGAAGAACAAACAAAACCCAAAGATAGTAAGAGGAAAGAAATCATAAAGATCAGAGCAGAAATAAATGAAATAGGGATGAAGAAAACAATAGCAAAGGTCAAGGAAACTAAAAGGTGGTTCTTGGAGAAGATAAACAAAATGGATAAACATTTAGCTAGACTCATCAGGAAAAAATGGGAAAAGGCTCAAATATTTATTGATTTCTAATTTTATTATTAGAAATGAAAAAGGAGAAGTTACAACTGACACTACAGAAATACAGAGGATCATAAAAGACTACTACAAGCAACTCTATGCCAATAAAATGAACAACAAAGAAGAAATGGACAAATTCTTAGAAAGGTACAACCTTCCAAGACTGAACCAGGAAGAAATAGAAAATATAAACAGACCAATCACAAGTACTGAACTTGAAAGTGTGATTTAAAAACTTCCAACAAACAGAAGTCCAGGACCAGATGGCTTCACAGGTGAATTGGGTTAAACATTTAGAGAAGAGTTAAGCACCTTTCCTTCTGAAACTCTTCCAAAAAACTGCAGAGGAAGGAACACTCCCAAACTCATTCTATGAGGCCACCATCACCCTGATACCAAAACCAGACAAAGGTACCACAAAACAAGAAAATTATAGGCCAATATCACTGATGAACATAGACACAAAAATCCTCAACAAAATACTAGCAAACCAAACCCAACAACACTTTAAAAGGTTAATACACCATGATCCAGTGGGATTTAACCCAGGGATGCAAGGATTCTTCAGTATATGTAAATCAATCTATGGGATACACCACATTAAAAAAACTGAAGAATAAAAACCATATGATCGGGCTTCCCTGGTGGCGCAGTGCTTGAGAGTCCGCCTGCCAAGGCAAGGGACACGGGTTCGTGCCCCGGTCCGGGAAGATCCCACATGCCGCGGAGCGGCTGTGTCCGTGAGCCATGGCCGCTGAGCCTGTGCATCCGGAGCCTGTGCTCTGCAACGGGAAAGGCCACAACAGTGAGAGGCCCGTGTACCATAAAAAAAACAAACAAACAAAAAAAAAACAAAACATATGATCATCAATAGTTGCAGAAAAAGGTTTTGACAAAATATAACACCCATTATGATAAAAACTCTCAAGGAATTGGGCATGGAGGGAACCTACCTCAACATAATAAAGGCCATATACCACAAACTCACAGCAAAAATCATTTTCAATGGTGAAAAGCTGAAAGCATTTCCTTTAAGATCAGGAATAAGACAAGGATGTCCACTCTTGCCACTTTTATTCAACAATGTTTTGGAAGTTCTAGCCACAGCCATCAGAGAAGAAAAAGAAATAAAAGGAATTCAAATTGGAAAAGAAGAAGTAAAACTTTCACTGTTTGCAGATGACATGATACTATACATAGAAAATCCTAAAGATGCTCTCAGAAAACTACTAGAGCTCATCAATGAATCTGGTAAAGTTGCAGGATACAAAATTAATACACACAGATCTCTTGTATTTCTATACACTAAAAACAAAAGAGCAGAAAGATAAATTAAAAACAATCCATTTTAACATTGCATCAAAAAGAATAAAATACTTAAGTATAAACCTATCTAAGGAGGCAAAAGATCTGTATGCAGAAAACTATAAGATACTGATGAAAGACCTCAAAGATAATACAAACAGATGGATAAATATACCGTGTTATTAGATTGGAAGAATCAACATTGTCAAAATGAATATACTACCCAAAACAATTTACAGATTCAATGCTATCCCTATCAAATTACCAGTGGCATTTATCACTGAAATAGATAAAAAAATCTTAAAATTTGTATGGAAACACAAAAGACCCTGAATAGCCAAAGCATCCTGAGAAAGAAAAACAAACTTGGAGGAATCAGGCTCCCTGACTTCAGACTATACTACAAAGCTAGAGTCATCAAAACAGTTTGGCACTGGCACAAAACCAGAAATACAGATCAATGGAACAGGATAGGAAGTCCAGAGGTAAACTCATGCACTATGGTCAATTAAACTACGACAAAGGAGGCAAGACTATACAATGGAGAAAAAATAGTCTCTTCAACAAATGGTACTGGGAAAACTGGACAGCTACATGTAAAAGATAGAATTAGAACATTCCATAACACCATACACAAAAACAAACTCAAAATGGATTAAAGACCTAAATATAAGGCCAGATACTATAAAGCTCTTAGAGGAAAACATATGTAGAGCACTCTCTGACATAAATTGCAGCCATATCTGTTTTGATCCACCTCCTTGAGTAATGGAAATAAAAACAAAAATTAAAAAGGGACTTAATTAAACTTAAAAACTATGCACAACAAAGGAACATTTAGACAAAATGAAAAGACAACCCACAGAATGGGAGAAAATATTTGCTAATGAAACGACCAACAAGGGATTAATCTTCTAAATGTACAAACAACTCATGCAGCTCTAGATCAAAACACAAACCCAATCAAAAAATGGACAGAAGACCTAAATAGACATTTCTCCAAAGAAGATATTGAAATGGCCAAGAGGCACATGAAAAGATGCTCAATATCACTAATTATTAGAGAAATGCAAATCAAAACTACAATGAGCTATCACCTCACACTTGTCAGAATGGCCATTATCAAAAAATCTACAAACAATGCTGGAGAGGGTGCAGAGAAAAGGGAACCTTCCTATACCATTGGTGGGAATGTAAGTTGGTACAACCATTATGGAGAGCAGTATGGAGGCTCCTTAAAAAACTAAATATAGAACTAGCATATCCAGCAATCCCACTCCTGGGTATATATCCAGAGAAAACCATAGTTGGAAAGATAAATGCACCTCAATGTTCATTGCAGCACTATTTAAAATAACCAAAACATGGAAGCAACCTTAATGTCCATTGCCAGAGGAATGGATAAAGAAGGTGTGGTACATATATACAGTGGAATATTATTCAGCCATAAAAAAGAATGAAATAATGTCATTTGCAGCAACATGGATAGATGTAGAGATTGTCATACTGAGTGAAGTAAGTCAGACATAGAAAGACAAACATCATATGATACCACTTATATGTAGAATCTAAAAAAAAATGGTGCAAGTTAACTTATTTATGAAAGAGAAATAGAGTCACAGATGTAGAAAACAAACTTATGGTTAAAAGGAGGGAAAGTGAGGGAGAGATAAACTGGGAGATTGGGATTTCCATACCCTAACACGTACGCTAACCCTAAACCGTTGTCGTACCCTAACCTGTACCCGAAACTCTACCCGTTCCCTAACCCTAACCCTGACCCTACCCCAACCCTAACCCTTACCCGATGCCTTACCCTAACCCGTACCCTAACCCTAACCCGTACACTAACACTAACCCTTACCCTAACATGTACACTAAACCTAAACCGTTGTCGTACCCTAACCTGTACCCTAAACCATATCCGTTCCCTAACCCTAACCCTAACGCTAACCCTTACCCGATGCCTTACCCTAACCCATACCCTAATCCTAACCCGTACACTAACACTAACCCATACCCTAACACGTACGCTAACCTTAAACCATTGTCGTACCCTAACCTGTACCCAAAACCGTACCCGTTCCCTAACCCTAACCCTAACCCTTACCCGATGTCTTACCCTAACCTGTACCCTAATCCAGCCCATACACTAACACTAACCCTTACCCTAACACATACGCTAACCCTAAAACGTTGTTGTACCCTAACCTGTACCCTAAACCATACCTGTATAAAATAGATAACTAATAAGGACCTCTAGTCAATACTCTGTAATGACCTATATGAGAAAAGAATCTAAAAAAGAGTGGATATGCATATATGTATAACTGATTCACTTTCCTGTACACCTGAATTAAAACAACATTGTAAATCAACTATACTCTAATAAAAATTATTTTTAAAAGTTCCTTAGAGAGATTTCACCTTGAACAATCACTTCATGAATTATCTTTTATAGGTCTAGGCCCTGTAATCAGGTGTTGTGCTATGTTCAAGTTTCTGATCTTGAGGTGCTTACTTCTACTTAGAAAATGATATTAATGAATTCACAAAACATTGAACAATGTAACCATGTGTAATTAAATATGAAATTATGTGGCATCTAACCAGCTTCTCTAGAAATCCAGAGTGATGACTTAACCAGTAAAGGATGATTTATGGAGGGATTGGGATTTAAATTAGGAATTGTAGGATGTATAGGATTTGATAGGGGAAGGTCAAGAGAGAAAAGAAGATAAATGTGGAATCTAAAAATTCAAACTCATAGAACTAGGGAGTAGAACAGTGGTTGCCAGGATCTGAAGAGAGGGAACATGTAAGTCAAAGAGCACACACATACACTTATAAGGTGAATAGATTCTGGGATCTAATGTACAGCATGGTGATTATAGTTAACAATTCTGTATTGTACACTTTAAATTTGCTAAGAAAGTGGGTCTTAAGGGTCCTCACCTCAAAAAGAAAAGGTAACTATGGTTGTGGTAATCATTTTACAATGTATATGTATATCAAACCATCACATTGTACACCTTAAAAAAATCATGTTGTACAACCTAAATGTATACAATTTTTATTTGTCAATTATACCTCAGTGAAGCACAGGGGAAAAGAGCCCAGAAGTAGGAATGAGCACACTGTATTTTTGAGGGTTTGGAAATGAAACAGAATGATGTGCATCCATTCATTCCACAAACTGTATTGAAGAACTATAATATGACAAGCACCGGGGAGAAAATAAGACGCAAAGCAGACAGCATAGTTCAGTTTCTTCCATCCATCCATCCATTTAATTATCTACACATTTGATTAGTAGTTGTTGAGTTGTTGAGTGTGCCAAGGATTGGAATGGGAACTGAGGGTGTAATGATGGCATTGAATCAGAGCTCTAGGGATACAAGACAACACAGATCTTGAGTAATCTAATCCTGACCCTTGCTGTGCACTAAATTCTGTTGTGAACCAGAGATGTAGCCTATTTTCCAGTCATGGTTCTTCTGTGTCTGCTCAGCTCTCATATCATTTGTAATGTGGAACTTACCCTGGAGTTGGGGAATTTAAGGAATTGTTACAAAAACTAAAGTACATGGCATTGGGAACTGGATTAGGCTAGTGGTACCTTGGTTGGACAAAAATCATTTGAAAGCAAAGAATTCACCCAGATTTGATCTTTAACAAGATTTTGGGGATGATAGAGAGCTACAGTTAGTGAGATGCCTGCATGTTTTATTGCCTGCTAATAGGAAGCATGTTGATGCCAAAGTCAAATAGGAAAATTAAGAAGAGAAGTTAAATGTGTTGGTAGAAGTCACTATGTCAAAGAAAGCTAAATCTAGCATCTCAACAGAAAATACATGCAGGCTTATTGGACAATCCATCCCAGTACAGAATTGGGAAAAGACCAACAGATCATATGTGTGTTTTTGTTCCCTGTTTAGTGACCAATTTTATCGTGTTTGGACCCCAAGACTCAGGGATAGCACAAAGATTATTTTTCCTGATGTAATATGAAGATAACTGAGCCCTTATTTTTGCAAATGGTAAAGAAAATGCCTTAAATACCTGCCAAAACCAAGACAGACTGGAACGGCTGGAGATTTCTGTAGGATTACCCAAATGTGAACACTGAGAAGTTGTAAAAGGCGACTGATCTCCACATACATCTGGGCAAGAGGGCTTTCATCATTTACCTACTTTTGAAATTTGTATAATAGTAATTTTGTGCACACATATAGAGAGAGTGAGAATTAGAGGGAGAAAAAGAGAGGGAGATGTTTACATACTCAAACAGATATGGATAAGGGACACTGTATTTCAAGATATCCACATGTTTTGCAGGATTTTAAAAGTGTTTCACCAGATGTTTGAATTTGTAGGAAATTGTTGTCTAATAACATGTTGGTGAATTTTTCAGAATTTAACACAGTTAAATTCCTAGGGTCACTAATCCTAGCAAGTTTCCCTGGAGCATGTATAGTCCTTTAGAGGTAGCAGGGAAAGAGAGCAGGCTTTTTGATCAGGAAGCCTGATCTTATAAATGACCTTAAATTGTAACTATACTCAAAACAATATGGCACTGACACAGGAATATAAATATAGGTTGAATAATCCAGGAAGACTGGAAGCAAATCTAATGTATATGGAAACTTAATATGTGATAAAAGTAACACTCAGTTGGTCACAAAAGATGGTTTGTTTAATAAATAATAATGGCATTATTCAGTTTATATCTGGGAAAACCTTAGACCCCAGATTGTGGTCTAAGTATATACAAATTAATCTCTGATAGATTTTAAAAATAAAATTGTAAAAACTATAACAGTAAAAATATTTTTTTAATATTTAGGAAAATACTTACAAACACTCTAGTTAGATATGCAATATTAAATAATAGAGAAAACAGAGAAAGCTTGTGCACAAAAAGATCGATAAATCCAACCATATAAAATTTTAAAATCCCTAGATAACCAAATACCAAAAAATGAGCTTAAAAGCTAGATAATAGGCTAGGAGAAAATGTTTATAGCATGTGACAGAGGGCTAATATTTCTAGAATTCAAAAGATAGGTAAAACTCATTTGAAAAACACAAATAACCCAGAGAAAAATACATGAAGAATAGGATCAGAAGAGAAATGCAAATAGCTAATGAGCATATGAGAAGATACTCAACCATGGCAGTAGTTAAGAAATGCAAATTAAATCAGTGAAATCCCATCTTTCCTATTAGATTGCCATAAGTAAATAAACAAACAAATAAATAAATAACATTCAGTGCTATGGAGATTATGGGGAAGTGGACATACCACACATAGCTGTTAGGAACATAAATATTTATAGACACTGCCAGTATCTTTTAAAGTAACCTGGCAGCATCTATTAAAATAAAGCATGTACATACCTTGACTAAACAATACTACTAGTATGAAAAGTATATGTTTGAGGCTATTTACTGCAACATTGATTTTCATGGTAAAATAAGATGGAAACAATCTTAATGTCTTTCATTTAGGAAATGGTTTAGAAAAGTTAGGTGCATTCAAACTACAGCAGCTCTGTAGCCTTTCACATGAATGAGTGGCTCTACGAAGGACTGACATAGAGGGCATTCATGGTATATTGTTACTTGAAACAAAAATTATTTTTATAAATAGAACTTCTCTCTGTGTATAGGTACTTGAATATGTTTGTATGAGCATAGTGAAAGATGTTGAATGATGCCTAATAAAGTGTTCACACCAACTACCTCAGGGCTGTCATTGGAAGGAAGGAGGGTGAGATGATTACCTCTTGCTTTATATGCCTGTGTATTGTTTCATATGTTACTACACATGCATTACTTTGCTTCCTTTGTCTTGTTATTTCTTTGTTTTAGAGAAAAGAACTGATTTCAAATTCTAGTCCCTCTACTTACTGGCCAAGTGACCTTGGAAAGTCATATAACCTCTTTAAGTCTTATTTTTCTCATCTACAAAGTAACAGTTAATATTATCTCACAGAATTGTGGGGAGGATTAAGCAAGATAAGATATGTCAAGTTCCTAGCACAGAGATTATGGTGACTGATCAGCAAATGAAAACTCCCCCTTCCTTCCTTTCACTTCACCCTCTGTTGATGTGCTTGCAGGGATGCAAGCCAGTTAGCATATTAGAACCAATCCCAAACAGGAGGATGGAGCTGCTATACAAACAAATAATCCACCAACTTCCAAAAGCTAAATTAAAATTATTTTCTTTGTAGATAAAACCATGCTGGGTGACCCATATCACTGCTAACTCTCTCCATTCATCCAGACGTTGAGAGCTATAGATCCAAGAAATAATTTCACATGGTTCATTAAAAGTATGAAATTGAGAGACAAATCCTATGACCTAGACTGCTCCCTGCTCTGAATTCAGGTTGGGATGTGTGGGCCTCTGAAACCTTCCCCTCTTCCGCACTCCTGCCTGGAAACTTTACCCTTTTCATCTCTGGAATGTTATGGTGGTGGGATCACAGAGCTGGTGGCCACACCATTCCCCAACATCCCCTCATGGTAATCCTTCTCCAACATTCATTGAATATTTGTTATAGAAATGACACTATGCTAGACCTTTTATAAGCATATTCTCACTTATCTTCCCAACAACTCTGTGAAGTATCATCTTCATTTTACAGATGGAGAAACTAAGGCTATAGAAGTTTAACCCCCTGCTCAAGGTTGCATGGTAAGGATATGGTAGCTCATGGTCTTTCTCCTATGTAATACAAACTCTCCAAGTTGAGGAAGTCAGAAGATCCAGTGGCTTAAAATCTCCCTGCATAAAAGTTATTCAAATTCCAGCAATAATTTGTCTCAGTTTCTAGAAAAATTTTAGTCTTTTAACTAGTTATAAGATTTGTATGGCTTGTAGTTTCTATTCATACTTTCAGGATGAATTCAAACGTCTCCTCTGCTAGGAAGGCTGATGCCATCACTTGAGGAAAGGGTCAGGGTCAATTTACTCCCCTGTCTCCATTTAGACTTTAATATTCACACACCTTAATTATAACTCATGTTTTATTATAGCATGATTTGTTAGCTTGCCTGTCTTCCCACAATTAGAGGTCTTCATTAGAGTGGGAGCATTTTTAAAAATCTGGCTCATAGGAGATATTCCATTAATTTTTTAGGTGAATGCACAAATTAATGATTATGTATTAAGTAGGATATTTCCAACCTTTTAGAGATTCCCAAGTGAGAGAATGGGCAGCTCTAGTTAGAAGCCCTCCATGTAATATGAATCAGAGTCCCAACAATGGAAGAGGAATTGCAGCAAAGGAGTTATTCAAAGCCAGCTCCCCTTATGATATAAATTTGAAATCAGAAAGGGGCCAAAAATCCTGCAGCAGTGAGTATTTCAAACATGCTCATTAATAATGGCTCAAAGTGGAGATTTATTAGAGTTGAGAATAGGGAAAATGACAGTAAATCAGCTCTGGTGAGGAAAAGAACAAGGAAAAGATATGAGTTCTTATTTTAAATGTATTCATATGCTTTATAACCCTACAGTAGAGATGGCTATATTGAAGCAGAAGCCTTTATTTGTAAGGATTGAATTCACTGAAAATATGTTTTATGCCAGTATTCGTTTTCCCAACTTGCAATTGCTTTCCTTTGGCCAAAAAGTTGGGAACTTAGTTTATTGCTTGAAAGCTAGAAAAGATTGCCTTAGCTGAATCTCTTCATGAAAATATTCCTTGCTTCAAATGATTACTTGTAATGCACTAGTTGCATCATAGGAAAATGCTATTTTATTGGAACGTGTGTTGAAGAGAATAGTTTTTAAAACATTCAATTAGTTGTCCCTTTGAGATAGAATTTAAACAAACCCAAAGCAATAGGATTAAATTCTCATAAAAACCCAACTGTTGCTTAGAAACCAATTCTTTTCCTACTCAAACTACTCCAAGGGTAAGCAAGCTCACTTTTGGCTGTATTCCAACCAAGGCTTTTAATTCATAAATCAGACCATGGTACTCCCTTGCCCCAAATTCTCAGTTGCTTTCTAATACATTAGAGTAAAATGCAAGTTCCTGTCCCTGGTCTACCTGGCCAACCTCATTTCATCTCACTTTTCTTCTCATCTGGCTCATCTAGTTCAGGTTAACTTTCTTCCTCTCCACTCCTTAAACACATCAGCCTCTTCTCTGCCAAGACCTGCTCCTCTCCTCTTCTTTGGACACCCTCTCCCCTGCCACTCTTCAGAAGCAACTCCTCTCAGTCCTTCCAGGGTTTGTTAGATGTCACCTCCAGAGGAATTATTCCTGGCCATTCTACCTAGGTTATCTCACCAATCCATACTATATTCTATATTTCATTACTGTTTTAATTGTTTCTACAGCGTACTTGCAAATAGTTCTAATTACATAGATACGCGTATATAAACTTGGAGATAAACATTATCCCCCATATCCCCTACTAGACTGCAAGATCTATGAGAGCAGGAACCATATCTGTTTTATTCATTACTGACTACCCAGAACTGATGGCAATGCCTGGCACATAGAGTAGGTCCTCAGTAAATATTTGCTGCATGAATTCACAGTGTCAAGCCTAATGTCTGGCACATAATAGGCTGTCAATAAACACTTTTTGAGTTTGTATTGTTTCCATAGGATTTAGCAAGTCAATAAATTGCATGAATTAATTCCAAGTGTCAAACTCCTTGCCATAACAGCATGGTCTCTGCAAATTCTGCTGAGACGACAAATGACAACTCAGGACAAATGAACAAGGAGGATGTCTAAAAGCTCAGACTGACTTTGGAGCATTTTCTATAGGATACAAATGTCATCGAGACAAATTTTAACTCAGTATCAAACTTGATCCCTCTAGTTCATTGCTCTCTCAAACTATTTCTTATTTTAGTAGGAGCTTTTTTGGTTTTGTCTGAGGGTTACCATGTGTTAATAAGCTAAACTTGAGCTTTTTGTCTCACTGATTTTGAATAAGCAACCGATAGGTTTTGAATTTTCCAAGGCTTATGTTTTACGTAGCTGAAATCAGTCACTGAGCATTTTCATAGCTCACTGGACCCAGAGCCAAGAAACCATTGGGTTTTGTAGTTTATAGTCACAATGACAGCATTGCCACAGGGAAATGTTTTGGCAAGATGACACATAGCTGTGATGCAGCAGTTAAGTTCCATTGTTTAGTCTCTGTGAAAATTAATTTGCAAAAATATCCAAGTCAGGTGTCTATTTTAGGTTACATGTAAATTAAAAGATTGTGTGAAAAGGATTCTAGAGATGGTGCCATTCAAACATTTCAGACCAGTTGTTTACTAATTAGAGTAATTCTCACTCAAGTTTACTTTTTCACATTTTTTCTCAACAATAAGTTGTATCAGTCAAGCTAGAAAAAGACACCGCATTAGCTAGTAAACCATAATAACTGATGCTTTAAAAAAAATGACAGAAAATTTAAAAATTTGATTTATTGGGACAACCATGGGAATGAAGAAAAAAATAATTCAGCAATGATTCTCTAAATTTGGAAATAGAAGCAGTGCCATAGCGTTCTACAAAGTCACTTCTGTTCCCAGGGGTGACATGGGGAGTTTATAAACCTGAAGGATCAAAAATATGGAGCATAGTTACATATTAGAATTGTGGGGATAACAGAGTTCTGCACAAATCCAGAGGGAGAGTTTCTTACTCTAAATCTTGAAACCTTAGTTCATTTGTCCAGCCTTGCTCTGAAGGTAAAGTCTACTGGCTCACTCCCATGCTCTAATAAGTATGGGAATTCCATGCTTCTGTTTCCACAGCCTTCCTCCTATAGCATTTCCCTAGAACCTAGATTACATGACATTTGTAGACCTATTCTTGGTCCCTTTCGGCACCTAAGGTCCGTGGACTAGACACCTTAATTATTGTCCCAACACATAACAATGATTCTAAGAGCATTGACTTCTTTCATCTGGACTAGAACCTTGCCTAGTTCAGCTCTTCATGAGCAGTCATCCCCATTAGCTCTCCTTGAGGCTCTGCAGATGAGACACAAACACATCTTATCTTGCCTGAATTGAAGCCTTGTTTCTACCCAGCTATAGTTGAATGGCTTTTTAAAAATCCTAACTTTATTTGGGATGATTGATATTTAAAGCAGTTTGATTTAAACCTTTGCACTTGAAATTTATTTTAACTGGAGACTAAGCATTAATGTTACTCTTGATTTACCAAAAGAGAAATGGTAGCAAAAGTCTTCCATGGCCATAACAACAATTTAACTCTGAAACTCTGACTCTAATTACCTGCTCATGTATGAAGCCTGCTGGGGTTGAAGGGATTTAGAGCACTGTGAGTCTTGAGACCTGGGTACCAGTCCTTACTCTGTCCTTCCCTGCCTCTCCCTGGGTGTGTGGTCTTGGATTGAGGACTTTATCTGCCTTTATGGCCTTAATTTTGTTTATTCATTTAGATTAGATGACCACTAAGGTGGCTTCTATTTCTGAAAGACTATTAATTTATGGCTGATTTAAAATGAGCAATCCAGTGATGAATAAACTTTGATACCTCTTCAGGAGTGGAGCTAATGAGGGTCACAGATTAGCAAGGAAGAGTGTTTCTCAGTTATTCCTCAATTGTCTAAGCAAGTGGTTAGAACCAGACACACAGGCCTCGATAGTGAAGTGGGTATGTAAAACCCTGAAACTATTTGTCATAAAGAATGCCATGCCCAATAAAAGCAAATCAGACGTTCACATAACATTTTTGCTGTTTGTGTTTTTATGGGGGTACTTTTGGGGTGTGAAGTTTATTTGTAAAGCACAGAAGCATCTGCCCACCCATGTTGCAGTCTGGCAATCCATTTATAGGATTTGATTATTTTTGTTAATAATTTTCATGGGAGTATATGAAATACAATATGTATCATCTCTTACTATGTTTATTATGAATCTGCCTTCCAGGGAAGGTCCCCCAGGACATCATAGATGGCCTGATTGTCAAAGAGGTTCTTGTCTCACAGGATTTTAAAGATAAAAGGGGCTGTATTAGTTTCCTATTGTGGCTGTGACAAATAATAACAACTTAGTGACTTAAAACAACACAAATTTATTATCTTAGAGTTCTGGAGGTGAGAAGTCTGAAATGAGTCTCATGGGGTTAAGATCAGTGTCAGCAGGCTGGTGTTCCTTTTGGAGGCTCTAGGGGAAGAATCTGTTGCTTTGCCTATTCCAGGTTGTAGAGGCCACCTGCATTCTTTAGCTCATGTTCCCTTCCTCCATCTTCAAAGCCAGCATCTTCTGTCCTCTCTGACCTCTCTTTCCATCCTTAATTTTTTTCTGTGATCCTTCTTCACCTCTCTCATAAAAAAGACCCTTATAATTATGTTGGGCCCAGATAATCCAGGATAATCTACTCATCTCAAGTAATTTAGTAATTTCTGTCCAGTACCTTTTACAATGTAAGGTAACACATTCACAGGTTCTGGGGTTAGGATGTGGACATCTTTGGAGGGGGCCATTATTCAGCCTACAACAGAGGCCATAGAGACCAACCAAGGCCCAAGAAATAAATGGCTATCTAAGGGCACACAGCTAATTTGTGGCAGTGCCATGACTGTATCCCTGGCATCCTCACATCTGCCATGTTTATGTGCATCACTGAAAATCACAGGTAAGAACATGCACTGATGGAGGATTTATTTTTATAATAAACTTGAAATGATTGAAGAATAAGTCTAAAATTAAGTCAGTGATTTTAAAAGAGCATTTTATAGATGATAGAAGTTTATGTTTTTTAAATACATTTTTAATGCAAGAGCTTCCTTAAATATTGTAATTTTGCTAGGTCATGGTACCTTCTAAAGATAAAGTGACTTGCAGAGATAAAATAGCTTAAATAATGATGGGAAATGAAAGTGCCAAGGAAACACATGTACATATTCTTCTATCTACTTCCCCTTCCCCTCCTCCTCCTTCTCTTTCTCTCTCTGTAACCCTGGCCATTGCTGCCATTTTGAAAATCTGTTATAGCTGGAAAGTCAATTCAAACTTTTTAATTAAAGGGGGTGGATCTACCAGAGGCTTATTGCCAAGGGGTTAAACCAAATTAAGTTATTTGCCATATTTCACAATGAAGCCCACCTTATTTTGGTGTTGAAATATTCTTCTAAGACTCTAAGGAACTTGTTTTTATCACTTCTGCCCAATAATTTCCTATAACAATTAAAAGGGTTATAGAATTTTGAATTTAGATGGGACTAGACATACCATCCAGCCCCAAACTTCTCTCTTTCATAGTATCTTTGGCAGGTATTTGCCATACACCTCTCTTGCTTCAGTTTTCTCCATCCATGATGTGGGAAGGAATAATGGCTGCTGTAAATTAAAGGTTGTATTAAATTTGAGTTCCTGAGAGGACATGTACATTTGAGAGGGTTGTGACTTTATTGTTAGGTTCATCTTCTGTAGGAATCGCTCCCTGTTTCCACTTCCACTGCTGCAGGCTTTGGTGCCCCTCATCTAGAGTTTCATATACACTTGACTTAACCTCATACTGTACCCCACCCCCAGTGTGGTAATTGTTCTTACATGCATCTGCCTTCTTCAAAATTCAGCATAACCCAGTGCTGGACATGCAATAGGAGCTCACTGGACTGCTGATAGATGCTGTGCATGGATGATTGAATGATGATCATACAATCTCAGAGGCATATAAAGGACACATGGATCTAAAGCCTCAATAAAGATACTGAGGGGGCAGGAAAATGTTGAAGATATAGTCGCTGATCTTCACTGATGTAAAATTAGTAGGTTGGCTACCCCACTTCTCTGCTAACTTTTTCAAACAGAAGAAAATAGGACTGGAAATTGTCCAGAAATTTATTTTAATAGATTCTTTAATGTGACACTGAAAATGAGTGGATGATTTCCCTTTGGATATTTGCACTCTGCACTCAATGCCATCTTTTTCTGCTTATTAATGAACACATTCTTCAGCTGATGGTACATTAAGTCAACTTGCCAAGCTCCTGTCTGGCATTGATAGGGGGTCATAAAATAATTCACTCCCTCAGCAGAATAAATACTTTATATATGTTGAATGCTACTTCTTTGAAAAGCTTATAAAACTTTCTATCTAGAACAAGGTTGATTCCCATATCATTCCTGCCAAACAGAAAAGCAGAGCATCAACTCAGGAGTTGCTATATATTTAGTGTACCTCAATATGAAAAGATGATGTGGCTGGACTATGCCACCTTCTTATTAAGTCATTAATGCTAGCTATCTATACCCATCAAAGAGGCCACAGAATCAATGGGTCAAAAATAACAAAATCTGATCTTAAGACATCATGAAGCTAAGAGTTAGAGAAATTGACCAAGATTCAGACCAGGAAACTGCCATAATGACACCCAAGGATCTCTATGTGTGGGAAACATTGGATGGCTCTCTTTGATTTTATGACTTTTGTGCCATAGCTCTTTTTACATTGTTTCCCCAGCCTGATTCTAAAATTTCTTTCTGTTTCTAGTTCCTTCTTTCTGGGGATTGGTGAACTCAGCTTGGAATCTTTGCTCTGTGGGGAAACGGCAGTCACCAGTCAATATAGAGACTAGTCACATGATCTTCGACCCCTTTCTGACGCCCCTTCGCATCAACACTGGGGGCAGGAAGGTAAGCAGCCATGTTGCTTCCATCTTGAAGTTGAGGACAGGGAGAGATGCTGATTCTGAAAGCCAGCCTTCCAGTCCTTGATCTCTGTGATGAGTTTGTCTTTCTACCCAGGAGTAACATCACAGACCTCAGGCCTATTGCCAGCAAATATAATTATGTGTAAATCATGCTTTTTCTCTCTACCTAGTCAAACCCTCATGCTTCTGATTACTTCTTTGTATTCCCTGGATGTTGCCTGAAGTCCTATCCCTTGGTAGCTCATGAAAGAAAGTCAGAAAACAGCATTGCCTCCCCTGCATATCATGCTGGGAAAATTCTTCCTCTCAGAAACCTCTTTACTGGGGCTTCTTTTAACCTCAACAAAGTGAAAAAAAAATTAACAAAAGTAAACTCAGACATTTATCATCCTGGAAGGAAAAACAAACAAAAATCACATTAGATGATTTATAAGAAAGTAAATAATTAATTTTACTATGGCTTGCTGGCTAAGAATCATAGCTCCTGCACAGAAATGCTGAACTATGCTTCTCGATTCTCACATCAACATCCCTTCTTCCCTCTCCTTCCCCCATGATGAGCTCCTCCTTAATTTGTGGAAGAGCATAATGTCCATGGGGTTTCCTCATCACTGGAATCTAACATTTTTGTTTTTTTTTGTTTTTTCTGGTTTATCTATATTTAGCTACCCTTACTGTTGAGTAGATTGTTGAAGGTGGAAAAAACACACACAGAAAATTGTGTTTGAAAGTGATTTAGCTGTTGTGAACTCAAGAGGAATGGAAAATCATTTGTGTGCAAGAACCTGGGGTTAAAATTTGGATAAATTTCACTACTGCTGGTGGCTGATTCTCCAGGGGTTGGGCTCCTTGGGCTCTGCTTTCTACTCCCCTTATGCAGTCTGTTCACCTTAATTACCACAAGTTTGTAAGTAATCTTTTCACCTTCATATATGTTGTACTTTTTTCTTATCACATAATTTTCACACATGCACTGAAAAATCGAATGACCTATCAAGATTTTGTTAGTGACTTTGACTTAGGTCACAAGGCAAGTTTTAAAGGATCTTGCATGTGATTGAGACTATTTAGCTAAGTAGTGTTTGTGTGCTGTTTTAAATATGACTTAGGAAGCACCTTTGTAAAAAGGTCCTATATAAGTTCATGACATTTATTGTTCTGATCGTATAGAAAACTAACCTACCTTAATTATTGTTCCAATTACAGTTTTATTTTACAAACCCTAAAAGGAACTTGACTTGGCTTCTACATATACCTCTCTTTAAAAAGTTGAATCATTCAAATCAAGTCATGAGCATGTATAGGTTCACTGACCAGTATATAAAAAGGGCAAATTGCAATTTTGAGTATGCAATCACTCTTTCTTTCTTGGAGAGTGTGATGGAGGGCATAACTGTATTCTAGGCAAACTGAGAAATGAAAAAAAGTAAACACACACAAAGCAGAAGGAAGGGTGGTACCTGAATTCCAGAAATTACCTGAAAGATGGCCAGCAAGGCTGAAGCACAGAGACCTATGAGGGGTTGATGAGGAGATAAGGATGGAAGAAGAAGGCAGAGGCGAGATCCTGAGGCCATGTTAAGGAACTGGATTTTTTCGTAAGAGTATGACAAGGATTTAAAGCATTATTAGGTAAAAAGCACATAGGGAGTGGGATGGAAAAGGTAGCAAGCTAACACAAACAGTGAATATACAAGTTTCATTTTCCATCATACCATCTTAGAGGAAGATCTTGATGTGAAAGAAATAAAAAAAAACTAATTCAGGAAAGCTTCTCTCTAAAATTTATTGGGAAAGAAGAGAATGAGAGATAGCTGGAGTTAAAAATCATTCATAAGTTATGTTATCTTTTGGTGTTTTTTTGTTGTTATGTGATTTAAAAGTATATTTTCAATTTAGTAAAGTATACCTGATCCAAATCAATTTTCAAATGCTTTGGAGTTTGGAATTTTGGAAACATTTACTTTTGATGGTGTAAATATTTATATCTGGCATGCTTTGTGTTGTCAGCTGTTTGAAGAGCTGAGAACCATTTGATTATTTCCTTTGCATTTGTGAAAGGTGGAAAATATAAAATATAGATGGTAGTTGGATAAACTAACTGGTAATGTAATGCCTAAACTTGATAGACAATAGCTAAATCATGTTTGCAAACTATTAAAAGATGGTGTTTAATGAATTGGAGATTTATTTTAGAAGTAAGGATTCAAATCACTGGCTCTGAATTTAGTTTTTCCTTGAAGAAATGTGTAGCCAACTTAAAAGGTTTAAAAACCTCTCTAAAAGATTGAGAGGTTTTGTAGAATTTGGGCAAGCTGCCACATTTTGAAGTCTGAGATCAGCTGGGTATCAACATGTTAAATGCATCCCAGTCATTATGTGTTTTATGTCACATTTGTATCTATGAGCATTCTTCCTGCTCATTGTTAAATGTACCTTATTTACAAACCCACAAAACAGCTCTGCTGCAGTACCTCACTGTGTTACTGTGTTTGTTTGAACATATTTGACTTGGCATAGATCTCAGATGATGAATTACAGGTTTTGTTTGTTTGTTTGTTTTAGCATGAGGTAGAGCTGAAATTCAATGTGAACACAAGAATACAAAGGGTAATAATAGATGAGAATCAAAACATATGATGTCTTGGATATTTATTTTACAACAAATGTGGTTTCTTTTACCTTTTAAGATGCTTATTTACAATGATAATTTTTAAACAATGTTTGTTTTTTCTTGAAGAAGAGTACTTTTTATCCAGTTGTTCATATCTGACACATAGGACAAAATCCAAAATAAGTGTACTTTCAAACAACACTCACATATTGTTGCATTGCATATGGATATAAGAATCCTACTTTGGGAGAAATGTGTCCAAGACAGAGGAGTAGGAAGACCCTGAGCTTACTTCTTGCCATGGGCACACCAAAATTGCAATCATTTACAGAGCAACTATCTACAAGAACAACCTCAAGACTAGCTGAAAGATTTTCCACAACTAAATCTATGAAGAAGGAACTGCATTGAGTTGGGTAGGAGGGGTGGAGACATAATATAGTCAAAACCCACACCCCTGTGTAGGTAACCTATAAACGGGAGGACAATAATAAATGCAGAGGTTCTCCCCAAGGAGGAAGGGGGACCAAGCCCCACATTAGGCTCCCTAGCTAAGGGGTCCTGCAGCAAGAATATGAGCCCCCAAAATGTCTGGCTTTGATGGTCAGCAAGGCTGACATATTGGGAGAGTTGGAAGGCTTTAGGAAATAGAGACTCTGCTCTTAAAGGGTGCACACAAAATCTCACATGCTAAAGGACCCAGGGCAGAATCAGTAATTTGAAAGTATCCCAGATCAGACCCATCTGCAGATTTTGGAGAGCTTCTCAGAGAGGCAGAAGGAAATTGGGACCCACCTTGGAGACACAGACACTGGTGGCAGTGCCTGGGAACTTGTTATACCTCAAGGACACTTGTGCTGGCAAGCACCATTTTAGAGTCTTCTTTCTATCCTATTAGTGCCTGGGACTTACACACCAACCAGTGAACCAGCACCAACCCCGGACCATCCCAGACCCCACAGCCAGCTGCCCCAGGACCTGGCTTAGACCACCAGAAGGACAGCACCAGCCCAGGGACCCCCCCAACCCATGCAACCAGCTGTACTGGGAACTGGTCTAACCCACCAGTGAGCCAGCAACCACCACGTGAAGCAGAGTCTGGTGGCCAACCAGGCAGAATGCAGCCCCACCTACCAGCATTCCCACAGTAGTTGGTCCTGCCACAACAGAAAGGCCCATGCAGCCCACATAGGGGGCACTCCTAGAGCATATAGCTCTGGTGACCAGAAGGGAGTGTGCTGGTAGGCTCCATAGGACCTCTCCTACATGAGGCCACTTCTCCAAAATCAGGAAATATAACCAAATTGCCTAACACTGGATATAAATACAGAGAATAGGCAAAATGAGGAGATGGAGAAATATGTACCAAAGAAGGAACAAAACAAAACCTAAGGAAAAACTTTTTAACAAAATGGAGATAAGCAATCTGCCCAATAAAGAGTTCAAGGTAATAATCATCAAGATGCTCAGTGAACTCAGGAGAAGAATGGATGAACACAGTGAGAAGTGTAACAGAATTAGAAAATATAAAGTACCAGACAGAGCTGAACAATCAGTAATTTAAATTTAAAAATACACTAGAAGGAATCATGGTTGATTAAATGATACAGAGGAGTGGATCAGCAAACTGGAAAAGTGCAGTAGGAATCACCCTAACAGAACAGAAAAGAGAAAAAAAATAATTTTATAAAATGAAGATAGTTTGAGACCTCTGAGACAACATCAAGCACACTAATATTTACATTGTAGGGGTCCCATAGAAGAATAGAGAAAGAAAGGGTCAGATAAATTATTTGAAGACATAATAATTGAAAACTTCCCTAACCTGGGAAAGGAAACTGACATCCAGGTCCAAGAAGCACAGAGAGTCCCAAAGAAATAAAGCCAAAGAGGGCCACACTAAGACATTGTAATTAAAATAGCAAGAATTAAAGATAAAGAGAGAATATTAAAAGCAACAAGATAAAAGCAACCAATTACATACAAGGGACCTCCCATAAGTCTATCAGCTGACTTTTCAGCAGAAACTTTGCAGGCCAGAAGGGAGTGGCACAATATATTCAAAGTGATGAAAGGAAAAAAAATCTATAACCAAGAATACTCCACCCAGCAAGGCTATCATTCAGATTTGAAGGAGGCATAAAGAGTTTTAGAAACAAGAAAAACTGAAAGAGTTCAGCATGACTAACTGGATTTATAAGAAATGTTAAAGGGACTTATCTAAGCAGAAAAGAAAAGGTCACAATTAAAAATCTGAAAATTACAAAAGGAAAAATCTCATTGGTAAAAGCAAATATACTGTAAAGGTAATAGATCAACCACTTATAAAGCTAGAAGGAAGGTTAAAAGGCAAAAGTAAAATTATCTATATCCACAATAAATAGTTAAGGGATACACAAACCAGAAAGATATAAAATAGGAGGTAAAAACATTAAACTTGGAGGGGGAGGAGTAAAAATGCAAGGTTGTTAAAATACACTTGAACATAAAATAATCATGTATTGCTATATATTTTGTTGGCCAAAAAATTCATTCAGGTTTTTCCATAAATTGATAGCAGATACACACAAAAAGGAAAGGAATCCAAATATAGCACTAAAGATAGTCATCAAATCACAAGGGAAGAGATCAAAAGAAGAAAGGAACAAAAAAGAACTACAAAAAAACCCCCCAGAACAATTAACAAAATGGTGATAAGTGCATACTTAACAATAATTACTTTAAAGGTAAATGCACTAAGTGTTCCAATTAGAAGACATATAGTGGGTAAATGGGTAAAAAAGAAGGCCCATATATATGCTGCCTACAAGAGACCTACCTCAGATTTAAAGACACACACAGACCGAAAGTGAGGGATGGAAAAAGATATTCCATGCAAATGGAAATGAAAACAAAGCAGGGATGGAGACACTTAGACAGAATAGAGTTTATAACAGAGACTGTAACAAGAAACAAATAAGGACATTATATAATGATCAAGAGATAAATCAATGAAGGAAATATAACAGTTTTAAATATATATGCTCCTAACATAGATAAGAGCACCTCAATACATAAAACAAATATAAACAGACATAAATGGAGAAATTGACAGTAACTCAATAATAGTAGGGGACTATAACACCCTGCTTACATCAATGGACAGATCATCCAGATGGAAAATCAGTAACACTGGCCTTAAACAACACATTACACAAAATAGTATTAAAAGATAGATACAGAACATTTCATCTAAAAGTAACATAATACACATTCTCTTCAAATGCATATGGAACATTATCCAGGATAGATCACATGCTAGGCCACAAAACAAATCTCAAAAAATTAAAGTTTGAAATCACGTCAAGCATCATTTCTGACCAAAAGAGTTTGAGACTACAGATTAACTAAAAGGGAAAAAACTGCAAAAAACACAAACGAGGATTTAAACAATGTGGTACTAAACAACTGATGGGTTACTGAAGAAATCAGAGGAAATTTAAAAAATACCTGAAGACACATGAAAATGCAAGCACATAGTCCAAAATCTATGAGATGAAACAAAAGCAGGTCTAAGAGGGAAGTTTGTAGTGATACAGGCCTACCTCAAGAAAAAATTTAAATAAACAATCCACCTGTACACTAAAGGAGCTACAATAAAAACAAAAACCCCAAAGTTAGTAGAAGGAAAGAAATAATAAAGATCAGAGCAGAAATAAATTTATAAGAAACAAACAAACAAACAATAAAAAAGATCAATGAAATTAAGAACTGGTTCTTTGAAAAGATAAGCAAAACTGATAAATGTTAGCAAGACTCATCAAGAAAGCAAGAGAGAGGAGCCAAATCAATAAAATCAGAAGGGAAAGGGGAGAAGTTACAACTGACACCACAGAGATACAAAGACTCATAAGAAAATATTATGAACAATTATATGCCAATAAAATAGACAACCTAGGAAAAAATGGATAAATTCCTAGAAATGTACAATCTCCCAGACAAATTAGGAAGAAATAGAAAATATGAACAGACCAAATACCAGTAATAAAATTGAATCAGTAATCAAACAACTTTCAACAAAAAAGTCTAGGACCAGATAGCTTCACAGGTGAATTCTCTCAAATATTTAAAGAAGAGTTAACAACTATCTTTTTCAAACTATTAGAAAATAACTGAAGAGAAAGGAAGGCCTTTGAAATCACTCTATGAGGCCAATATCACCCTGATACAAAAAGCAGACAAAGACACCACAAAAAAGAAAATTAGAATCAAATATCACTGCTAAAAATTGATGGAAAATTTGTCAAAAAAATATTAGCAAACCAATTCAACAGTATATTGAAAGGATCATACACCATGATCAAGTGGGCTCTATCCCAGGGATGCAAGAATGCTTTCAATATCTGTAAATCAATCAACATGATACACTACACTAACAAAATGAAGAATAAAAAGTCATATCATCATCTTAATCAATGAAAGAAAAGCTTTTGACAAAATTCAACAACAATTTATGACAAAAACTCTCAACAAAGTGAATATAGACGGAATATACTTCAACATAATAAGGGCCATATATGACAAGACCACAGCTAACATCACAGTGAATTGTGTAAACCTGAAAGCATTTCCTGTAAGATTAGGAAATAGACAAGGATGCCCTCTCTCACCGCAGTATTGGAAGTTCTAGCCACAACAATAAGACAAGAAAAATAAATAAGGAATCCAAATTGGAAAGGAAGAAGTAAAACCGTCACTCTTTGCAGATGACATGATAGTATACAGAGGCAATCCTAAAGACACCAACAAAGAATATGAAAACTACTAAATGAATTCAGTAAAGATCTAAGATATAAGATCAATATACTAAAATTTGTCACATTTCTATACACTAACAACAAAGTATCAGAAAGGGAAATTAAGAAAACAACCCCATTTACAATTGCATGAAAAAAAAATGCCTAAGAATAAATCTAACCAAGAAGATAAAAGACCTGTACTTGGAACACTGTAAGACATTAATTGAAGATGACACAAACAAATGGAAAAATATATTCAAGGACTGGAAGAATTAATATTGTTATAAGAACTATTTTACCTAAGGTATCTACAGATTCAATGCAATCTTTATCAAAATACTAATGACATTTTTTTCACAGAACCAGAACAAATAATTTATTCTAAAATTTGTATGGAAACACAAACGACCTCAAATAGCCAAAACCATCTTGAGAAAGAAGAACAAAGCAGGAGGTTTCACACTCCCTGATTTCCACCCATTCCACAAAGCTATGGTATTTAGAACATTATGGTACTGGCACAAAAACAGACACATTAATCAATGGGACAGAATAGATAGCCCAGAAATAAACCCATGCACCTAGGGTCAATTAATCTATGGCAAAGGAGATAAGAATACACGATGGAGTAAAGACAGCCTCTTCAATAAATGACATTGGGAAAACTGGACAGCTCCATACAGAAGAATCAAAGTAAACTACTATCTCTCACCAAATACAAAATAAACTCAAAATGGATAAAGACCTAAGTGTAAGATCAGAAAGCATAAAACTCCTAGAAGAGTTTGTAGGCAATATACTCTTTGACATTAGCCTTAGCAATATATATATACTTTGGATATATCTCCTTAGGCAAGAGAAACAAAAACAAAAATAAATGGGACTATGTGAAACTAAAAATATTTTGCATAGAGAAGAAAACTATTAACAAAATGAAAAGGCCACCTACTGAATGGGAGAAGATATTTGCTTATGATATATCTGATAAGGGTTAATATTCACAGTATACAAAGCACTTATAGAACTCAACATCAAAAAAACCAACAATCTAATTTAAAAAAAAAATGGTCAGAGGACCTGAATAGATATTTTTCCCAAGAAGACATACAGGTGGCCAATGGACACATGAAAAGATACTCAACATCACTAATCATCAGGGAAAAACAAATTAAAACCACAATTCCACTTCTGGGTATTTTTCCAAAGAAAACAAAAAATACTAATTTGAAAAGATATATGCACCTTTTTGTTTATTGCAGCATTATTTACAATAATCATGATATTGAAGCAACCTAAGCCTTCATCTATAGATATACAGATAAAGAAGATAAAGTATGTATGTACAATGGAAAACCATAAAAAAGAATGAAACCTTGCCATTTGCAAAAACATTGGTGCACCTAGAGGGTTTTATGCTAAGTAAGTCAAACAGAGAAAGACATATACCATATGATTTCACTTATATGTGGAATCTAAAAACAAAAGAAATGAACAAACAAACCAAAATAAATAAATAAATAAAAACTAGAAAAAATAGAGCAGACATATAGATACAGAGAACAAATTGCTGGTTACCAGAGAACAAACTGGTGGAGGGATGAGTGAAATAGGTGAGGGAGATTCAAGGTACAAAATTCCATTACAAAATAAATGAATCATAGAATGAAATGTATAGCATGGGAAATATATTCAATTATATTTTAATACCTTTGTATGGTGACTGATGGTAACTAGACATATCAAGGTGATATTTTTTTAATGTATTGAAACATCAAATCAATATGTTGTACATCTGAAACTAACATAATGTAAGTCTATTATACCTCAATTCAAAAAAAAAAAAAAGTATGTAGACACTGGGAGGATATGCATCAAAATGCTAATGACGTTTGTCTCTGGGGGGCATGGGGATTACAGGTGATAATTTGTTTTTGCCTTTTGCTTCTATGTATACTTGTTGTCTTCAATGAAAATGTATTGTTTGTAAAATTAGAAAGAAAACAATAAATGTTATTAAAAATTTTAAAAGCAAACATAAAGAAGTTAAATGGGAATTACTGAATTAAATAAATATTTAACCATAATTGTGGAATATGGAAGCAGTGAAATCATTAACTGTCAAATCAGTCATATTGGCACTGTTTTTTCCCAAACTAATTTTTATTTTGTATTGGGGCATAGTTGATTTAAAATGTTGGGTTAATTTCAGATGTACAGCAAAGTGATTAAGTTATACATATACATATACCCATTCTTTCTCAGATTCTTTTCCTATATAGGTTATTAGAGATTACTGAGTAGAGTTCACTGTGCTTCACAGTAGGTCCTTGTTGGTTATCTATTTTATAATATAGTAGTGTGTATATGTTAATCCCAAACTCCTAATTTATTTCTCCCCACACATTTCCACATTGGTAACCAAAAGTTTGTATTTGAAGTCTGTTAGTTGGGTTCTGTTTTGTAAATAAGTTCATTTGTACCATTTATTTTTTAGATTCCACATATAAGTGATATGATATTTGTCTTTCTCTGTCTGACTTCACTTAATATACTAATCTCTAGTTCCATCCATGTTGCTGCGTATGGCATTATTTTGTTCCTTTTTATGGCTGAGCAATATTCCATTGTATATATTTATACAACATCTTCTTTATCCAGTTATCTGTCAATGGACATTTAAGTTGCTTCCATATCTTGGCTATTGTAAATAGTGCTGCAATGAACATTAGGGTGCATGTATATTTTCAAATTATGGTTTTCTCTGGATTGATGGCCAGGAGTGGAAATGCTGAAGAATATGGTAGCTCTGTTCTTAGTTTCCTACGGAACTTCCATGCTGTTCTCCATTGTGAGTGTACCAATTTACATTCCCATCAAAAGTATAGGAGGGGGCTTCCCTGGTGGCGCAGTGGTTGAGAGTCCGCCTGCCGATGCAGGGGACGCGGGTTCATGCCCCGGTCCGGGAAGATCCCACGTGACACGGAGTGGCTGGGCCCGTGAGCCGTGGCCGCTGAGCCTGCACGTCCGGAGCCTGTGCTCCGCAACGGGAGAGGCCACAACAATGAGAGGCCCGCGCACCGCAAAAAAAAAAAAAAAAAAAAAGTATAGGAGGGTTCCCTTTTCTTCACACCCTCTCCAGCATTTATTATTTATAGATTTTTTCATAATGACCATTCTGCCCAGTGTGAGGTGATACCTCATTTTAGTTTTAATTTGCATTTCTCTAAGAATTAGTGACGTTGAGCATCCTTTCATGTGCTTCTTGGCTATCTGAATGTCTTCTTTGGAGAAACGTTTATTTAGATCTTTTGCCCATTTTTGGATTGGGTTGTTTTTTTTTTTATATTGAGATGCATGAGCTGCTTGTATATTTTGAAGATTAATCTCTTGTTGGTCTCTATGTTTGTAAATATCTTCTCCCATTCTGTGGGTTGTCTTTTTGTTTTGTTTATGGTTTCCTTTCCTGTGCAAAAGCTTTTAAGTTTAATTAGATCCACTTTGTTTATTTTAAAAATTTTCATTACTCTTAAAGTTGGATCCCAAAAGAAATTGCTGCCATTTATGTCAAAGAAGGTTCTGCCTGTTTTTTTCCCTAAGAGCTTTATAGAACGCCATCTTACATTTAGGTCTTTAATCCATTTTGAGTTTATTTTCGTGTATGGTGTTAGAGGATGTTCAAATTTCATTCTTTTACGTGTAGCCATCTAGTTTTACCAGCACCACTTATTCAAGAGACTGTCTTTTCTCCATTGTATATTCTTGCCTCCTTTGTCATAGATTAGGTGACCATGAGTGCATGACTTTATCTCTGGACTTTCTGTCCTGTTCCACTGAGGTATGTGTCATTTTTTGTGCCAGTACCAAAATGTATTTTTTGTCTGCACCACAGGACATGTACCAAACTGTTTTGATTACTGTAGTTTTATAGTATAGTCTGAAGTTAGGGAGCCTGATTCCTCCAGCTCCATTTTTCTTTCTCAGTATGTTTTGGCTATTCAAAGTCTTCTGTGTTTCCATACGAATTTAAAGATTTTTGTCTAGTTCTGTGAAAAATGTCATTGTTAATTTGATAGAGATTGCATTGAATCCATAGATTTCTTCACGTAGTATAATCATTTTGGCTATATTGATTCTTCCAATCCAAACACATAGTATATTTCTCCATCTGTTTGTGTCTTCTTTGATGTTTTTTATCAGCATCTTAAAGTTTTCTGAGTACAGGTCTTTTGATTCCTTATGTAGGTTTATTCCTAGGTATTTTATTCTTTTTGATGTGATAGTAAATGGGATTGTTTCCCTAATTTCTCTTTCTGATCTTTCATTGTTAGTGTATAGGAATGCAAGAGATTTCTGTGTATTAAGTTTGTATCCTGCAAATTTACTAAATTCATTGATGAGCTCCAGTAGTTTTCTGGTAGCATCTTTAGGATTTTCTATGTATAGTATCATTTCATCTGCAAACAATGACAGTTTTACTTCTTCTTTTCCAGTTTGGATTCCTTTTATTTCTTTCTCTTCTCTGATTTTCATGCCTAGGACTTTCAATACTTTCTTGAATAAAAGTGGCAAAAATGGACATCCTTGTTTCCTCCTGATCTTAGAGGAAATGCTTTCAGCTTTTCAGCATTAAGTATGATGTTAGCTGTAGGTTTGTCATATATAACATTTATTATGTTGAGGTAGCTTCCCTCTATGACCACTTTCTGGAGAGTGTTTTTTTTTTTTTTTTTTATCATAAGTGGGTGTTGAATTTTGTCAAAAGCTTTTCCCCATCTATTGAGCTGATCATGTTTTTTATTCTTCAATTTTTTGATGGGGTGTATCACACTAATTGATTAGAGGATATTGAAAAAATCTTGCATCCCTGGGATAAATCCCACTTGATCTTGGTGTATGATCCTGTTAATGTATTGTTGAATTCGTATTGCTAGTATTTTGTTGAGAATTGTGGTGTCTATGTTCATCAGTTATATTGGCCTGTAATTTTCTTTCCTGTGGGTATCTTTGTCAGGTTTTGGTATCAGGGTGATGGTGGCTTCATAGAATGGGTTTGAGGGTATTTAATCCTCTGCAATATTTTGGAAGAGTTTTGGAAGGATAGGAATTAACTCTTCTCTAAATGGTTGATAAAATTTGCCTGTGAAGCCATCTGGTCCTGGACTTTTGTTTGTTAGAAATTTTTTAATCACAGTTTCAATTTCAGTACTTGTGATTGGTCTGTTCATATTTTCTATTTCTTCCTGGTTCAGCCTTGGAAGGTTGTGCCTTTCTAAGAATTTGTTCATTTCTTCTTTGTTGTCCATTTTATTGGCATATAGTTGCTGGTAGTAGTCTCTTATGATCCTTTGTATTTCTGTGGTATCAGTTGTAACTTCTCCTTTTTCATTTCTAATTTTATTGATTTGAGTCCTTTCCCCCCCCTTTTTTTTTGATGAGTCTGGCTAAAGGTTTATCAACTTTGTTTATCTTCTCAAAGAACCAGCTTTTAGTTTCCTTGATCTTTGCTATTGTTTTCCTCATCTCTATTTCATTTGTTTCTGCTCTGATCTTTATGATTTCTTTCCTTCTACTAACTTTGGGTTTGTTTGTTCTTCTTTCTCTAGTTGCTTTAGGTGTGCGCTTAGGTTGTCTATTTGAGATTTTTCTTGTTTCCTGAGATAAGTTTGTATTGCTATAAACTTCCCTCTTAGAATTGATTTTGCTGAGTCCCATAGGTTTTGAATCTTCATGTATTCATTTTTATTTTTTTCCAGGTGTTTTAAAATTTCCTCTTAGATTTCTTCAGTGATCCATTGGTCATTTAGTAACATATTGTTTCTTCTCCACATGTTTGTGTTTTTTTTACAGTTTTTTTTCTTATAGTTGATTTCTAGTCTCCTGGTGATGTGGTTGAAATAGATGCTTGATATTATTTCAATTTTCCTAAATTTATCAAAGTTTGCTTAGTGGCCCAGCATGTGATCTGTTCTAGAGAATGTTCCATGTGCACTTGAAAAGAATGTGTATTCTGGGACTTCTCTGGTGGTCCAGTGGCTAAGACACTGTGCTCCCAATGCAAGCAGCCCAGGTTCAATCCCTGGTCAGGGAAGTGGATCCCACAGGCCACAACTAAGAGTTCACTTGCTACAGTTAAGTGCTCACATGCTGCAACTAAAAATCCAGCATATCACAATTAAGATGCTGTGTGCTGCAATTAAGACCTGGTGCAGCCAAATAAATATATAAATAAATAAAGATTTAAAAAGAATGTGTATTCTGTTGCTTTTGGATGGAATGCTCTATACATATCAATTAAGTCCATTTGGTTTACTGTGCCATTTAAGGCCTGTGTTTCCTTATTGATTTTTTGTCTGGATGATCTTTCCATTGATGTAAGTGGAGGTTAAAGTTCCCCACTATTATTGTGTTATTGCCAATTTCTCCTTCTATGGCTATTAGCATATGTCTCATATATTGAGATGCTTCTATGTTGTGTACATATATATTTATGATTGTTATATCTTCTTCTTGGATTGATCGCTTGATCATTATGTAGTTTCCATCTTTGTCTCTTGTAACAGTCTGTATTTTAAAGTCAATTTTGTCTGATATGAGTATTGCTACTTCAGCTTTCCTTTGATTTCCATTTGCCTGAAATACTTATTTCCATCACCTCAATTTCAGTGTGTATGTATCCCTAGATGTAAAGTGGGTCTCTTGTAGACAGCATATATATGGGTCTTGTTTTTGTATCCATTCAGCCAGTTCTATGTCTTTTGGTTGGAGCAATTAATTCATTTACATTTAACATAATTATTGATATGTATGTTCTTATTGCCATTTTGTTAATTGTTTGGGGTTTGTTTTGTAGGTCTTTTTTTTTTTTTACCTTTCCCCTTTGTTCTCTTCTCTTGTGATTTGGTGACTATCTTTAGTGTTGTGTTTGGATTTCTTCTGTGTGTGTGTGTGTATCTATTGTAGATTTTTGATTTGTAGTTCCCATGACACTTTGATATAGCAGTCTGTATATATATATATAGTTTTAAGTTGCTGGTCTCTTAATTTCAAATACATTTTCAATATCCTGCATTTGTACTCTCCTCTTCTCATGATTGCTGGTTTTGATACCATATTTGTATGTGGATGATTTCCTACCCTTACTGTATATTTGCCTTTACTGGTGAGCTTTCCCATTCATAATTTTTGTTTGTTTCTAGTTGTGACCTTTCCTTTTTCACCTAGAGAAGCTCCTTTAGCCTTTGTTGTAAAGCTGGTTTGGTGGTGCTGAATTCTCTTAGCTTTTGCTTTTCTGTAAAGCTTTTGATTTCTCCATCAAATCTGAATGAAAGCCTTGCTGAGTAGAGTATTCTTTGTGGTAGGTTTTTTCCCTTTCATCACTTTAAACATATTGTTCCCCTCCCTTCTGGCCTGCAGAGTTTCTGCTGAAAAATCAGCTGTTAACCATATGGGGATTCCCTTGTATGTTACTTGCTGATTTTCCCTTTTAATATTTTCTCTTTGTCTTTAATTTTTGTCAGCTTCATTAATATGTGGCTTGGCATATTCTTCCTTGGGTTTATCCTGTAAAGGACTTTCTGCACTTCCTGAACTTGAGTGAATGTTTCCTTTCTCATGTTAGGGAAGTTTATGGCTATTATGTCTTCAAATATTTTCTCTGGCTCTTTCTCTCTGTATTCTCCTTCTGGACCCCCTATAATGCACATGTTGATGCATTTAATATTGTCCCAGAGGTCTCTTAAATTGTCCTCATTTCTTTTCATTCTTTTTCTTTATTCTGTTCCTCAGCAGTGATTTCCACCAATATGTCTTTCAGCTCACTTATTCATTCTTCTGCATGTTTTAGTCTGCTATGGATTCCTTCTAGTGTATTTTTCATTTCAGTTATTGTGTTTTTCATCTGTTTGTTTGTTCTTTAAATTTTCTAGCTCTTTGTTAAATACTTCTTGTATCTTCTCAGTCTGGCCTCCATTCTTTTTCCAAGATCTTAGATCATCTTTACTATCATTACTCTGAATTCTTTTCCAGGCAGATTGCCTATCTTTACTCCACTTAGCTGTTCTTCTGGGGTTTTATCTTGTTCCTTTATGTGGAACATATTTCTCTGCCATCTTATTTTGTCTGACTTTCTGTGTTTGTGGTCTCTGTTTCTCAGGCTGCACGTTTGTAGTCCTTCCTGCTCTGGTGTCTGACCCCAGGTGGGTGAGGTTGGAGTGTAGCTGGGTCTAACGCCAAGTTATCCACCAAGGATAACTCTGGTGGGCAGGGCTGTGTCAAGGGGTGTGTTTAGAGACACCCCTTGTGGTGTCTCTAATGTAGTCATTCAGGAGGACTTCAGGAAGTCTTTCTCCTGATGTATGTGGCTGGCTTTTCTCCCTGTTGGTCATTTGGCCTGAGATGTCTCACCACTGGAACTTGCAGGCTGTTTTCTGGGGCTAGATCTTGGTGCCAAAATGGCAAACTCTGATAGAGCTCACACTGATGAATATTTCCTAGGGTGTCTACCACCAGTGTCTTCACCCACAGTGAGCCACATCCACCTCCCGCACCCGCCCCCCCCCCCGAGGAGAACCTCCAAGACCCACACATATTTCTGGCCCAGGCTCCTATGGAGCGCTGCTTTGCCCTAGGTCCCAGTGTGTGTGAAAACTTGTGTGTGCCCTCCAAGAGTGGAATCTCTTTTCCCCCAGTTCTGTGCAGCTCCTGCACTCAAGCCCTGCTTGCCTTCAAAGCCAAATGATCTAGGGCCTCCTCCTCCTGATGTCAGACCCTCAGGATGGGTAGCCTGACATGGGACTCAGAACGCTCACTCCTGTGGGAGAACCTCTGTGATATAATTATTTTCCAGTTCATGATTATGTTGCAAAAACTCCCCTCTTACCGTCTCATTGTGGCTTACCTTCTCACTGTGGCTTCTTTGTCTTTGGATGTAGCATATCTTTTTTGGTGTGTTCCAGTCTGTTTTGTTGATTGTTGTTCAGCAGTTAGTTTTAATTTTGGTGTTTTCATGAGAGGATATGAGATCACCTCTTCTACTCCACCATATTGTCTCTACTTCTCCTTGAAGTCTTCTTCATAAAGGGACAATTCCTGGCAAAAGAGACTGTTCATCTTGTTTGAAAAAGCAGCCTAATTAACAATGATACCAGCAAGAATCCAGAAGGAAGAGGGTGGAAGAGGCAATGGGATAGCATTAATTTTTAATAGGGTTAAGAACTTGAATTTTTTGAACCAGGCTTTATGGGGATGCTAGAATATAAACTAGCATGGAAAATTAGGTAGAATGAAATATTATCTGTAGGAGGGTCTTTTAAATATTCTGGCTCCATATGAGGAAGTTTGAAAAAAATATAAAGATAGATCCATTTTGTCATCTAGATATGTTGGTGTGGTGCTTATTTTTATTGGATAACTGATAGTAAACTTTCATAGATAAGTATATGTACTCATTTGGAACTCAGCTGTCTTTAAATACCATAGGTCTTTTTACACTGAAGCTCTGGTATGGAAATTTTATGTATAACTTTATGTGTACTTGTGGGATAGAGCAGATCTTTAAAAGCTAATGAAGAAGTGAATGCAATTCTTATGCATCTGTATTTTGTAGTTTGATAAATTTCTCAACTTTCCATTTGATAATAACCTTTCTCAGAAGGAAGCAATACAAGGTTTCTCTATTTGGATCTAATCTAACCAACAAGGTAAAACTCTGAGAGAAAGTGGATGTGTTATCTTAGAAAATATGGTAGCCAAGGTTAAAAAAAAAAAAAAAAAAGCTAAGTACTGTCAAACTTGGATCCTAAGCTCTAACAAAGCATAATTTTGAAATATCATAGCTGAAATAGATATGATCTCATTGCCTCATGGAAGATAACTATTAAGGATTGGGAAGTTCTTAAAAGTTAAATTATTATAATACAATTACAAAAGATGACATGAAAAAAGGAACTGGCAGGAGTTAAAGATACAGTGGATATGGCTACACAGGGGTCTTTGCAAGAAATATTTTTAAATCACATATAAGAGATGTGAGAGAAAGGGCTTATAGACAAGGAAAAAGACAAAAGGGGAAATAATCTTGAAAAACAGTTTCAGAGAGAATAAGGTCCAACAAGAATTGAGACTTCCAGAATGAGAAAATGTTTTAAAGTTATAGTTAGAGGAAGTTACAGTATTAACATAGAGTAAATTTCCATTTAGGGAACATAGATGTGCATAGATGTTCTGCTTTGGTTTGAATTTTAGGTTTGCCACTGACCACCTAGATACAAAAGGTCTAACCTCTCTAAACTTCAGTTTCCTCATTTTTAAAAGGGAGATCATAATAGTACTCATTTCATAGGGTTGTGATAGAAGTAATTAGATGAAATAATGCACTTATTAGTCAGGTTATAATGCAGTTAAGCTAGTGGCTGGCAAAGAAGAAAATGCTCAACAATTGTTAGCTACTGTCGTAGTCCATTCGGGCTACTATACCAACCTACCACAGACTGGATAGCTTATAAAGAATGGAAAATTATTTCTCACAGTTTGGGAGGCTGGAAGTCCAAGATGTAGGCAGTAGCATGGTCACATTCTGATGAGGGCTCTTTTCCTGATTCATAGCTGGTGTCTTTTTGTTGTATACTCATATGATAGAAGGGGCTAAGAAGCTCTGTGGGACCTCTTTTATGAGGGTACTAGTCCCAATCAAGAGGTTCTCTACCCTTCTACCTTTATCATCTTCTCAAAGCCCCATCTTCTAATAACAACAATTTGGGGATTAGGATTTCAACATACGAATTTGGGGGAACACAAACATTCAGACCAGATTAGCTACCATCAGGAATGTTGCTGCTCTTAGTGAAAAAACACTTAACTCCCACTTGAGTTTCTCTGTAAAAAAGATTAATATTCACATTTGAATCAGTAACATATGCTGAGAGGTGAAGTGATTGCAATTCTTTGAATGACAGAATTAGAATTCAGAGCCACCTTGCCAGTATCCCCAACCCAAAAGCTTGAAATTTAATAAGCATAAAGGTAAAGCTTTCCTACCAGGTATATATTTATAAAAAGCTGTACAGATTCAGGCTGAGCTAGATATTTTGTTGTAAAATTTCTGCATGTGAAAAAAGTAGAGGAAGTTAATTGATAATGTTTTCAGTATGAATAAATAGCACAGGGAAGATGCCAAGAGAGCAATTCAATCTAATTATATAGTATATAAGGTACTATGCCCATGATAAGTGAGGTCATTGTCCTGCAATAACCATCACTAAGAAGACAATATCTGAGATCAGTCAGATCTTTCAGAACTGATGGTTAGATTAATTAATGGAAAAGACATCGACAAAGTGAAGTAGAAAAGAAGAGGACTAAAGTGATGAGAAGAATCAAATGTTCTATGTTCAATTTTTATCTATCTGAAATAAAAATGTTTTAAAGTGTAATACAGGTGCCTTTTAATTATAACTGTCCTGTGCAGCCTCAGACACAGAGAACTAGCCCAGGTGTTTGGAAGTGACTTAGACTAGACTTCAATTCAAAATAAGAATTCAAGCTGTGTGAAAAACGAAAGACCTTCATATGTTTCATTGAGAATCACATCACAAAAAGCATTCTGGCAGGCACTGAAGCCACTTGAGACTGTAGAACAAGCTCAAGCATAAAATAAGATTTTTGACTTGACCAGGGAATTCCCTTCCAATCTAGAAACTCTGATTCTATATGAGTAGTGGTTAGATGGGACACAAGGAATATATTTGTTTGAGGCTGATTCCGAAATGAGGAGTTAACTAGGATGTAAACCCTCTAGTTTAAATGAAAACGCCCTTTAAAGCCCTAGTGTTTGTTTGGAAGAAACTTGCATTCTCCTCTTCTCATCCTCTTTCAAAATTATTCCTCAAAGTTTTGAATACACGACTCTTTCTCCTTTAGGATATTTTTCTCTGAGTAGCTAGAATGGAGGATTCAGGGTAAAATGAATGTTATAAGAAAGGACTTTGATTAATGATTTAAAAATGAGGCCAGGGCTTCCCTGGTGGCGCAGTGGTTGAGAGTCCGCCTGCCGATGCAGGGGACATGGGTTTGTGCCCCGGTCCGGGAGAATCCCACATGCCGCGGAGCGGCTGGGCCCGTGAGCCATGGCCGCTGAGCCTGCGCGTCCGGAGCCTGTGCTCTGCAACGGGAGAGGCCACAGCAGTGAGAGGCCCGCGTACCGCTAAAAAAAAAAAAAATAATAAAAAAAATAAAAATAAATAAAAATAAAAATAAAAATGTAGGCCAAGGTAATTGTGTTTATGCTCAGAGCAGAGCTTTGGGCAGACAGTGGAAGGTTTCAGAGCATAACATTGAAAAGTGATGAAAGTTAAGCCAAGTGAGAAATACTACGTTGCTATATTCTCAGTTGGGAAATAGATTCAGAGTAAAGGTGTTCTGCTGCTGGTATCAGGTTCTTATCAGATTCTCATGCATTGTTGCCTCGCTTAGATCTGGGCTGAAGATTACTGCTCACTGTCTTGGCAGTTTCATGTAATGTGTACTTCTTGACATCACCCAGTAAATCAATGCAGAGTCATTAGGCAAGTCTCCCAAGGAAACATCTGGATGCTGGCTTTAGTTTTTTATAAATGTATCTAGATCACATTCTTTACTCCTCTGGTGAGTATTTTCTTTTAAAAGACTGCTTTCCTTTCCTGCTTCTTGTTCTTTTGCTCTCTCTCTCTCTCTTTCTAATTTCCCTCCTCTTTTCCATCTGTCTGACTTACTCCTTTATCTTTTCCTCCCCTCTCCAATCCTCTCCAATTTCCCTTCTCCCCTTTACCTTTTCCTATACTTCTGTTCTCCCCTTCCTTTCTTCACTCTTTTCTCCTGGTCCTGAGTACATATGACTGAGGAACCTGTGCCCTCTGTCTTCTGCCTCAAAGTGGAATAGGCTTTCCCCTTTCATACATTTTAGAGGGATTGAAAATTGTATGAGCTTGGTGACAATACTTAAATGACAGAAAAATCAAGTTATCTGAGAACCAAACACAATTTTTATAAAAGGATACAGAGAGAATTAACTGAAGGTGTTTAATGAATTTATAGGCAGATGATTTTCTAGAAGGAAGGTTTTCCTCCAGTAATCTCACGAGTTAAGTATCTGTCACATGGTATCACTTAGTTTTCTGGTTATTTGATTCCACAGATAAAACTAACAGGCATTTTACAATTTTTTTACAATTTTACAATTTTTACTGTTCTTTTAAAAATAGACAATAGGGCTTCCCTGGTGGTGCAGTGGTTGAGAGTCCACCTGCTGATGCAGGGGACACGGGTTCGTGCCCCGGTCTGGGAAGATCCCACATGCCGCGGAGTGGCTGGACCCGTGAGCCATGGCCACTGAGCCTGCGAGTCCGGAGCCTGTGCTCCGCAACGGGAGAGGCCACAACAGTGAAAGGCCCGCGTAATGCAAAATATATATATATATAAAAAATAAAAATAGACAATAACACGTCTTATTCACATACACTACTTGCAGCTCAACTTTCTTGCCATCCATCTAAATATGGGGGAGGAGGAGAAAGGGAAAAAAATGACTTAATTTTTACAGACTTCTTCCCAGCTAACCTTATCTCTCAAGCATTCCAGAACAAGTGTCTCCATCACAATCAAGAAAATAAAACTGCCAGAGCATCTGGGTGACATAGAAACAGTGACATACCCAAAGAAGTTCTGAATTTTGATATTAAAAATCTGGTATCAGTTGTGTGCTTTCTCCAACAAGGTTCTAAAATTGGGCAACCTACTCCTTGTAAGCCTGATCATTTGCCTGGATAAACCAACAAAGCTCTCCTTCCATGAACTTTAGATACTTTGAATCCTGTTTAAGGGTTATCATTGCCTAGAAACTTTCAGTATGAAAATAAAAGAAAAATAAATTTCCTTATCGTTTCAGGAAAAAAATGAAGTAGATTCTGTTTGAAGGACTTAAGGAAATTTAGACAAGTAGATATTTTCACTAAATTTTCAATATGAGAAAAAGACATTCCATGTGCTGTGATGAAGAGAGGGGATACACATTATGCACAACATGTTGCTGCTTAGTGCTCATTTGTTAGGTAGCCTTGAATATAGAAATGAACTCAGTGTTTGATGACTTCTAAATTATTTATTCTGAGCTGGAGAAACTTTGATAGAATAAGATTTTGGCAAAATTATCAGTCCAAAATAAGTGTTGCGTCACCTTTTTTGGAGTCTGATGCTCTCCAAGCTCAGGTTTAGAGCCTGAGGTAGACTCTTGTGCAAATGATTTGATGAGGAAGTATTCTCAAGTGAAAGCTACAAAGGAATGGGAGAAGCAAGGCAGGGGGAGAAATTCAGCAAAGATATGGGTCCAATTGGAATCCAACTGGAGCCTGATCCCAGAGGGAACTCTTGAGCATGAATGGCACCAGACTTCTATCAGTCCCCCACCTATCCCTGGGTCTAGGAAGGCAGCTTAAACTGAGTCTAACCTCCCTGGAATCCCCAGGCAAAACAGCTTTTCACAGTGGTGGACTAGAGGAACTGGCTCACACTGGCTTTCAAGAGCCTGTCTTGTGCATCTCTTCCAACATTTGCACTCAGTGATATCAAGTTGGTAATTGAAATCCACTGTGGTAAGGATGTCTACACCACAGAAATCTGGAAATGCTTCACACCAGGATCTTTTTTCCTGGAGAGCTGGTTGATAAACACTTATTAGCACATCACTATTCTTACAGGCCAGGGACAGTTCCTAGGAGGAGGGTGAGTTGATTGCAACCAACATTCAAAGAAGCTGGAAGACCTGTCCACTGATCTAGAAAAGGAGGTTGGAGTGGATCAACAACAGCATCTATTATAACTAGTGGTGAAAATAAAGTTTCAGATTTGTTACAAATATTCGTATTGATAATGATTCCAGTGACCATATTTTGGCCTCCTGAAGCATCATTCAAACTGAGCTTCCTGTGCCCTGTACTCTACCCTCTGCAAACACAGTTGCCACTAACTGGGGAGGAAGCATAGAAGTGATTATGTGGGACTCTGACTTTCCTTACCTTCATCCTAATTCCTCTCTTAATACATCTGCTTTACTTGCTTGCCTTCTACAAGGCTATATTCCTCCTAATCACATCTTTGCAGAGGTAAGGTTGGCATATGTGTGTAGCTTATGCCTTGGTAGTCACAAAGCAATGTCCTCAACTTACTTTCCAGCTTTAGCCACCACTATTCCAGAACCAGGGATGTCCTAGGCTATTTCACAAACCCAGTCCCCCACCAGCTTCTTGTCAGTGATACCATGTTTCTAGCAGCATTGCATGCAACACTTTAAACCCATGTTAGAAGCATGCTGGAAAGTTCAACAGGAAGAAATAGGGAGACGCTTGTAGGCTTTTCCAAGTAAGTGATTCTTATTCAATACATTGCCTTTTAATGATTATTTCACAGTTTCTGAATCCAAAAGGTAAGATTAAAAAAAAAAATTTAAATAGGAGTGAGAAAATAGCCCTGACAGGCAGTTTTGAGTCCACATTTTTCAATCATTTCAAAGTATTACTAGCATTTTTCTCAAGAGTGTAATATACGACAACTGCCAAGTTTTCCTTTTGCGATTACCAAAAGGACAGATACTAGAGTGAGCCATATTTCAGAACTGCAAGGATATTAAAATTGAACTGCTAAAAATGGCCCAGGAGGAATGAATAGCAATAAGACATCAATGTCATCTGTATACTGATTTGTGATGAATTTCCAAAAAGTTTAATGGTATGATGCTATGATATATAGGGGCTTCCTGAAAGTTAATAACTGTACGCTACCCACTTAGAAGACTGTAATGGGTGAAAGTAAGTGATCACAGATTATATATAAATAGGTGACTTCACTAATATAGTCAGAACATTCTGTGTGTTCCATATTGCTACTGTCTGTGATTAAAAGTATAAAATTAAAAGGATTATGAAGAAACAAAGGTCAAATGTTACACAAATTCATGTAATTACACTTTTGGTAAGGCCTTTAGTTTGCCTTTTCATAGACAGGGACCTATATAGCTGAAAGGGAAAGTGTATGTGTTAATCACATTTCAGGGGCGAATTAACAACAGTCAGAGTCCCTAGATCCAGATTCAAGTGGGAGCAACAAAGTCTATTTGGAAGAACATATTGTCCTTGCCAATTACTATGTGGTCTGGCATTTATTTCCCCCATGGATTTTGTGCTTAAAGCGTCAACAGATATGAGGCACAGGATCTTGAATAAGAGTGACCCCTATCGACCTACAGTCTGGGTTCCTTTGGCCCAGTAATTTTTATGGCTGTGGCTGACAGCTTCTGGTTAGCAGCAAAGTACATAGCACAAAGAAAGCACTTTATAAATGTTTATTGAATGAAATGATAAAAAGATGAGTGAAAAAAACATGCCCCAGATCCTGGAATTACAAATAGATGGAGAAAGAGAAAGGAAATAAATATATTAATTACTTACCACATCCATTTATACATACATATTTTATGTTATTTAATTCCCCAAACAACTTGAGATGGTCAGTTTTACAGACAAGGAAACTGAAATGTACAGTTGTTAAATAATTTACCTAGAGTCACAGGAATGACAAGAAAAAGCTGAGTTTCAACCTTAGGCTGTCTGACTCCACCACTGTGTTCCTTTTCAGAATGTTGCACTAAAGCTAAAGTCAGAGGAGAAATATTTTCCATCTGTATCAAGGGTTTAGGAAGAAGAGGGCATGGAATCAGAAGAACCCTGACCTTCAGCCAGTTTCCTTCTCTTTTTCTTAATTTGAAAGAATGAGGGAAAGTGGTAGCCTGCACCAGGTTTTCGCCATTTTCAGCCTGTTAATTCATCTCTGCAGCCTATATGTTTTGGCTCTAACATCATACATATTTTATCCTTAGAGGTGGTGCTATAGGTCTGCTTTGTTATCTGGCTGCCACTCTCTTCCCTGGCAAGGTGGCAAACCATGTACTGAATGTTGTTTCTGAATGGGTAATTTTCCTACATCCTTTATCCAAAAAGGGACACATAAAATGCCCAAGATAGTTATTGTCATCACTGCACCAGATTTGGCAGCTATAGAGTAAGGGGAAATATCTGTGGTTTTCATTTCTAGGACACGAACATGGATATTTCTCTCTGTAGAGGGTGGCAGTGTTTTCTGTGCCTGTTGAGGATACACTTTGGTATTTCTGCATCTGGACTATTCCCCTAAAGAACGTGAATTGTACTGTGGAAATCCTGCTAGACTTATTTCCAAGTTCTGCAGGGCTCAGAGCACATCAAGAAAAACTTTTAAAGTCATGAGCCTCAAAGGACTGGCCGGAGTAAATGCTGTCTCTGTTTCTCCTAGGTAGTTGTCCTTTCAGTCATTTCATATGATATGCATAATTTAACAAGCAAGCTGACATATCCCTGCCATTCATTCCTCAGACTGCCCTAAGTTCTCTGTGGTGAGAGAGATAATGATAATAATGGATGGAAATTTTAGGTTATTCTTCTTCACATCCAGTGTTAAGACTGAAGGGAATTCAAAGGTGACCCTCAGTTCTCAAATCACACCAGGAATAGGACAATCAAATCAAAGGCTTGCAATTCCAATGTTATTTAGCCCAGCTTCCCCACTCAAGAGCATTGCTGGGTGCTTACCCCAGCCTCCTAGGCCCCCTTTCCGAATGTTCTGGGGTGACATGAGATGCCTGGGAGTGTAATGTGTGTGCAGGTGGGGTCACTTCTTGTCACCCACCAGTCCTCTACACTGCTCTCACAAATGCTGCTGAACCGTGGCACTATTACTCTTATCCTGGCAGTGGTATTTCTCCAAAGCAAATAGAAGAATTTTTCCCAAGCTTGAATGGTCTGACCTTGAAGGGACTTCAGCCTTTTTTGAGTTTCTCAGAAGATAGCATCATTTTTACAATTTCATAGGAGCCTCTGACAAAAAATTTAAAACAAGAGCCTGGGGACTTGCCTGCAAGCTACTTGAATGACGATGACTGGTGGGAATCAGAAGCACCGTTCTCAGTCAACAACAAAAGGATGCCTCACCCAAGACATTTATTTTTTATGTTTTTTTGTTTTTTGCTTCTCATTGCACTTTTGTTTTTTTTTTAAACACCTTTATTGGAGTATAATTGCTTTACAGTGGTGTGTTAGCTTCTGCTTTATAACAAAGTGAATCAGCTATACATATACATATATCCCCATATCTACTCCCTCTTGGGTCTCCCTCCCACCCTCCCTATCCCACACCTTTGTGACCCCTCTGGTGGTCACAAAGCTGATCTCCCTGTGCTATGCAGCTGCTTCCCACTAGCTATCTATTTTACATTTCATAGTGTATATATGTCCATGCCACTCTCTCACTTCATCCCAGCTTACCCTTTCCCCTCCCTATGTCCTCAAGTCCATTCTCTACATCTGCATCTTTATTCTTGTCCTGCCCTTAGGTTCTTCAGAACCTTTTTTTTTTAGATTCATATATGTATATATATATATGTGTGTGTGTGTATATATATATATATATATATATATATATATATGTTAGCATACAATATTTAATGCAGCTCAATATCAAAAAAAAAAAACCCAATCCAAAAATGGACAGAAGACCTAAATAGATATTTCTCCAAAGAAGATATACAGATTGCCAACAAACACATGAAAGGATGCTCAACATCACTAATCATTAGAGAAACTCAAATCAAAACTACAATGACGTATCACCTCACACCAGTCAGAATGGCCAACATCAAAAAATCTACAAACAATAAATGCTGGAGAGGGTGTGGAGAACCCTCTTGCACTGTTGGTGGGAATGTAAATTGATACAGTCACTATGGAGAACAGTATAGAGGTTCCTTAAAAAACTAGAAATAGAACTACCATATGACTCAGCAGTCCCACTACTGGGCATATACCCTGAGAAAACCATAATTCAAAAAGAGTCATGTACCACAAGACATTTGTTTTTAGAGTCTATTCTACCTCAGAGTGATTCATCCAGCCTCCAATCTCCCAACTACCAAAACTGGTATATTTTCTCTCCCTGCTTTTCTTGAGATTCTTACTGTTAGTTCCAAAGTTCCCTTTGCTGATTTACTGAGAATGCCCTGAAAACTTTATGTAAATGTATTCTTAGAAGTTAGGATCAATAGCCCTGTGATTCTAGAGGAATATGCAAATTAAGCTAATCTTGTAATGTTGGCCCTTGGTATTCTTGGGCTTCACATCTGTGGATGGTTATATTCATTGCACTGTGCCATTTTATATAAGGGACTTGAGCAGATTTTGTTATCCACAGGGACTCTTGGAAAAAATACCAAGGGACAACTGTGTTTAACTCCATGTGCACAAGAAATCCCCCACCACCATCTTACTGATTGGGAGGAAGCCTTTATAAATGGATGGATGCCCTCCACTCTGCCCCTAAGCTTCAGACATATCCCTTGCTATAAAGAGTGTGCAGAGTCACAGGACTGAGCTTTTCCTCCAGTAACTGAGGGATATTCATCCCTAGAACAGATGAGATAGTGAATTTTTAAAAAATGTTGTTAATGTGAATGCAGCATTATTAGAGTGCACTTTGAGTTTTAGATGGTTATTTTTCCTTTTGTTACCAAGGCTTTTCAAAAGATAAAATATACATATACTCTGTGGAGTATATGAAAGTTCAGTAAAATATGATAATGTTGCTTCACATGCTGTTCTCTTGGGTGTGATATCAGTAAGATGTTTTCCTCTGACAGTCTCTTATAATGGATGAAAATATTCCTTTTCATTGCATGCACTGTGCTGGTTTTGAGTCATATTATTGGAGTCATGTAATCTGCCTTTGAAATAGTGGTATTTGAAAAGCAAATTTAAAGCTTAGGACGTTTTTGCTTTATGTTCCTTGATGCCAATGTTAATAAACCTTTTTCTAGCTGCAAAGAAGAGAAATGACAGGCAAGTTTTTTTTGTTTTGTTTTTTAGTGGTTATACCATATGGGACACAGTAAATAAACTATGAAGGTAGCAGGATACATAGATAAAAAAGAACGTACTTGGACTCTGACAGTTCTTAAGCGTGTTACTTTAACTCCTTGAGCCTGTTTCCTGATCTATAAAGTGGAGTTAATATTAAAGAATTGTGGTGAAGATTCAAGATCAAGGTGGTTAAGTAGGAAGACGCTGGACTCACTTCCCCTCATGAACACATGAAAACTACAACTACATATAGAATGACTCTCAGTGAAATTGATATGAGAACTAACTGAACAAGTCTTCTACAACAAAGACTGTAGAGAAAGATCAACTTGGAGTCTGGTAGGAAGGGATTAGAAGCAATCTGGCTGGGAACCACACCCCTAGTAGGTGGCACAGAAGAGGAGGGGAATATCAGAGGTTTAGGGACCCTCTCTGGGGAGAGAGGAGTTTAAGCTACATATTAAGCACCCCAACCCTGGGATCCAACACTGGGAAGATAAGCCCCTTTAGCTGGTTTGAAAACCAATGGGGCTTACCAGAGGGCTGTAAAGAACTGAGACTCCACTCTTAAAGAGTGAGGTCATACTTGTTTACTGTCAGTCACAAAGCAGAGACAGCAGATTGTAAACAGCCTGGGGCTCTGGTTAGCTTGGCAGGAATGTCCCAGCAGGGCTCTCAGTCTGCTCCAGGTTCCTGCTCTAGCCCCTCTTGCTCAAGTGTTGCTCCCTACTAAGGTGGAGGCTGTCGTTGTCAACGAGAGTGTCCACACTTGATAGAACAGAGACTGCTTGGACCCTGGCCCTGCCTCTGGCCAGAGTGGAGGCAGCCATTGTCAATGCATGCTTTGGCACACACACTCAGAAGAGACTGAGACTAGCTCCATGGCAGAGACCACCACCACCAGGGAGCCATGTCCCTGTGCACTCTAGGAGGGAGCAAGGCTAACTCCAGGGTGGAGACCACATCTCTGGACATCCAGGAGGGGGCAGAGCCATCTCAGTGTTGTGGCACCAATCCCTCTGGCTCCCACGCAGCCTCTAACCAAGGCTCACACAACTGAGGGGGGCTGGAGTGAAACCAACACAAAAGTATACCCCCAAGCCCTCAGGCCCTGACCACATCCCAAATCAAGGCAGAGACTGCCATCATACCCAGGAGACACCCAACTCCCTCCCTTCTCCAACCCCTCAGGTTCTGCCCCCTCACCACCTATGAGGTGGTGACAGCCATTGAGCATAGGAGAAACCCTGTCTTGCAGCTGATTCTGATTCTAACCCCTCCAACTCCAGCCCTTCTTCCCACCCAAGAGGTTCTGCCAGAACACTCTGGGGGGAAGATGCTCTTCAAATCCAGCTCTTCCACCAAAGCCACTGAGCACACACAGACTGCATAGGGACATTCCCACACAAGGACATGTCCTCAAGACCAGAATAAGTATCTATTTCAACTAATTTCATAGAGAGGAAAAGTGAAATATAATGAGAAAACAGAGGACTATGTTTCAAACAAAAGAACAAGAAAAAAACACTTATTAAATGAAGGTAAGTAATTTGCCTGATAGAGTTCAAAGCAATAGTAATAAGAATGCTAATTGAACTGAGGGAAGAATAGTTGAAAACAGTCAGAATTTTAACAAACAAATAAAAAATAGTAAAAAAAGAACGAGTCATAACTGAATAAAACAATAACTGAAATGAAAAATACACTAGATGGACTTAACAGCAGATTAGGTGATACAGAACTTATAAGTGACCTGGAAGATAGAATGATGGAAATCAGCCAATCAGAACAGCAAACAGAAAATAAAAAATAAAAATTTAGAATAATTTAAGGGACCACTGGGATAACATCAAGCATAATAACATTTGCATTATAGGGGTTCCAGAAGGAGAAAAGAGAAAATGCATTTGATGAAATTATGGCTGAAAACTTCACAAACCCAAAGAAGGAAAAAAATATCCAGGTACAGGAAGCACAAAGAGTACAAAACAAGGTGAACCCAAAGAGACCCACACCAAGACATTTTATAATTAAAATGGCAAAATTTAAGAAGAGAATTCTAAAGGCAACAATACATACAAGTGTGACAAGAGTCACATACAAGTGAACCCCCATAAGGCTATCAGCTAATACTCCAGCAGAAACTTTACAGACCAGAAGGGGGTGGTATGATGTATATAAAGTGCTGAAAGGGAAAGCTGTACTACTTAGGATACTCTAACCAGTGAGGTTATCATTCAGAATTGAAGGAGAGATAAACAGTTTCTTAGAAAAGCAAGAACTCAGAGCATTTATCAGTATTTAACCACAATGTTAAAGGGTCTTCTTTAAGTTAAAAAAAAAAGGCTACAAAAAGAAATAAGAAATTATAGGAGGGGAAAAATCCCACTGGTAAAGACAAATATATAGTAAAGGCTGTGGATCAACCACTTAAATAAACTAGTATAAAAGTTAAAAGACAAAAATTGTAAAAGCAACTGTAACAACAATAAACAGTTAAGGGATAGATATGAAGATGTAAAATATGACATCAAAAACACAAGATGTGAAGGGGCAGTAAAAAAAAATGTAAAGCTTTTAGAATGTGTTTGAACTTAAATGACTATTAGTTTAAAATAAGTAGATATAATTTTATGTCAACATATATGAACTTCATAGTAACTGCAAATCAAAGACCTATAACAGATATACAAAAACTAGTGAGAAAGGAGCACAAACATAACACTAAATAAAATCCTCAAACCACAATGGAAGACACTAAAAGAAGAAAAGAAAAGAACTACAAAAACAATCAGAAAACAAATAACAAAATTGCAATAAGTACATACCTTTCAATTATGACTTTAAATGTCAATGGACTAAATGCCACAATTAAAAGATATAGGGTCTCTGATTGGATAAAAAAGACTCAACTATATGCTGCCTACAAGAGACTTACTTCAGAGCTAAAGACACACAAAGACTGAAGGTAAGGGAATAGAAAAAGATAATCCATGCAAAGGGAAATGAAAAAAAAAGCTGGGGTAGCAACTTATATCAGACAAAGTAGACTTTAAAACAAAGTTTATAATAAAAGACAAAGAAGGGCATTATAGAATAATAATGAGATCAATAGAAAAGTGGACATAAGGTTCTTAAACATATATGTATCTAATATAGGAGTACCTAAATATAAAAGCAAATATTAACAGACATAGAAGGAGAAATTGACAATAATACAATAATACTAGGGGGCTTTAACACCACACTTACATCAATGGACAGATAATCTAGACAGGACATCAATAAGGAAAGAGTAGCCTTAAATGACACATTAGACCAGTTGGATTGAACAGGACATTCCATCCGAAAACCACAGAATACACGTTCTTTTCAAGTGTACATAGAACGTTCTCCAGAATAGATCACATGTTAGGCCACAAAATGAGTCTCAACAAATTTAAGAGGATAGAAATTTTTCTCAACCACAACGGTAAACTAGAAATCAATTACAGACAGAAAAAATGGGAAAAACACACACATGTGGAGACTAAACAACATGCTACTATAAACCAATGGATCAATGAAGAAATCAAAGAGGAAATCAGAAAATACTGTGAGACCAATGAAAATAAAAACATAACTTTTCAAAATCTATGGGACATAGCAAAAGTCATTCTCAGAGGGAAGATTATAATGATACAGGCCTACCTCAAGATGAGAAAAATCTCCAATAAACAACTTAACCTACTATCTAAAACAATTAGGACAATAAGAATAAGCAAAGCCCAAAGTCAGCAGAAGGAAGGAAATAATGAAGATCGAAGAGGAAATATATAAAATAGAGACCAAAAAAATTTAAAATAGTAAAGGTCAATGAAACCAAGAGCTGGTTTTTTTGAAAGGTAAACAAAATTGGTAAACCTTTAGCCAGGCTCATCAAGAAGAGGACTCAAATAAACAAAATAATAAATGAAAGAAGAGAAATAACAACTGATTCCACAGAGATACAAAAATATGTTAGAGAAATATTATATCACTTTTATGTGAAATCTAAAAAATACAAAAAAACTAGTGAATATAACAGAAAAGAAGCAGATTCACAGCCACAGAAAACAAACTACTGGTTACCAATGGGGAGAGAGAAGGGAGGAGGGGGACTATTGTGGTAGGGGGTTAAGAGGTACAAGCTATTATAAAATAAGCTATTAGGATATATTGTATAACATGGGGAATATAGCCAATATTTTATAATAACTATAAATGGAGAATAACCTTTAAAATTTTTGTAAGAGAATAATGTGAACAGTTATATGCCAGAAAATTGGACAACCTAGAAGAAATGGACAGATTTCTAGAATGATATGACCTGCCAAGACTGAATCAAGAAGAAACCAACATTAAAAACAAGTTAAAAAAAAATACAGAAGAAATGAACAATTTGAACAGACCAATTACTAGTAATGAAACTGAATTTGTAATTTAAAAAATTTCCAGAAAACAAAAGTCCAAGACCAGAGAGCTTTGCAGGGGAATTCTACCAAAAATATAAAGAAGAGTTAATACTGACCATTCTCAAACTATACCAAAAAGCTGAAGAGGAGGTAACACTGCCAAATTCATTCTATGAGACCACCATTATTCTAATACCAAACCGGACAAAGACACTACCACAAAAAGGAAATTACCGGCCAGTCCCCATGATGAATATGATGCAAAAATCCTCAACAAAATATTAACAAACTGAATTCAACAATACATAAGAAGGATAATACACCATGATCAAGAGGGCTCTATCCCAGGGATACATGGATGTTTTAATATCTGCAAATCAATCTTTGCTATACAACACATTAACAAAACAAATAATAAAAATCACATGATCATCTCAATAGATACCAAAAAAGCATTTGACAAAATTCAACATCCATTCATGATAAAAACTCTCAACAAAGTAGTTATAGAGGGAAAATATCTGAACATAATAAAGGGCATTTATGAAAAACACACAACTAACATCACACTCAATGGTAAAAAAACTGAAAGCTTTTCCTCTAAAATCAGAAAGAAGACCAGGATGCTCACTCTTGCCATTTCTATTTAATATAGTATTGTAAGTTCTAGCCACAGCAATCAGGTAAGAAAAAGCATCCAAATTAGAAGGAAAGAAGTAAAACTGTCACTATTTGCTGATGATGTGATACTATGTATAGAAAACCCTAATGTCTCAACCAAAAAACTATTAGAACTAAAAATGAATTCAGTAAAATTACAGGATGCAAGATTAGAACACAGAAATCTGTTTCTTTTCTATACACTAATAATAAACTAACAGAAAGAGAAAACAAGCAAAATATAATATTTACAATTACATCAAAAATAATAAAATATCTAGGAATAAACTTAACCAAGGAAGTGAAAGACCTACACTCTGAAAACTATAAAACATTAACGAAGGAAATAGAAGATGATACAAAGAAATGGAAGGATATCTTATGTTCATAGATTAGAAGAATTAATACTGTTAAAATGCCCATACTACCCAAAGCAATCAGCAGATTTCATGCAATCCCTATCAAAATACCCATGGAATTTTCCACTGAATTAAAACAAACAATCCGAAAATTTGTACAGAACCACAAAAGACCCTACACTGCCAAAATAATCTTGAGAAAAAAAGAACATAGTGCTCAAAGCAATCTACAGATTCAATGCAATCCCTATCAAACTACCACTGGTGTTTTTCACAGAACTAGAACAAAAAATTTCACAATTTGTATGGAAACACAAAAGACCCTCAATAGCCAAAGCAATCTTGAGAAAGAAAAACAGAGCTGGAGAAATCAGGCTCTTGGACTTCAGACAATAATACAAAGCTAGAGTAATCAAGACTGTATGGTACTGGCATGAAAACAGGAATATAGATCAATGGAACAGGATAGAAATCCTAGAGATAAACCCACACACATATGATCACCTTATTTTTGATAAAGGAGGCAAAAATATATGATGGAGAAAAGAGAGCATCTTCAATAAGTGGTGCTGGGAAAACTGGACAGCTACATGTAAAAGAATGTAATTAGAACACTCCCTAAAACCATACACAAAAATAAACTCAAAATGGATTAAAGACCTAAATGTAAGGCCAGACTCTATCAAACTCTTAGAGGAAAACATAGGCAGAACACTCTATGACATAAATCACAGCAAGATCCTTTTTGACCCACCTCCTAGAGAAATGGAAATAAATACAAAAATAAAGAAATGGGACCTAATGAAACTTAAAAGCTTTTGCACAGCAAAGGAAACCATAAACAAGATGAAAAGACAACCCTCAGAATGGGAGAAAATATTTGCAAATGAAGCAACTGACAAAGGATTAATCTCCAAAATTTACAAGCAGCTCATGCAGCTCAATATCAAAAAAACAAACAACCCAATCCAAAAATGGGCAGAAGACCTAAATAGACATTTCTCCAAAGAAGATATACAGATTGCCAACAAACACATGAAAGAATGCTCACCATTATTAATCATTAGAGAAATGCAAATCAAAACTACAATGAGATATCATCTCACACTGGTCAGAATGGCCATCATCAAAAAATCTACAAACAGTAAATGCTGGAGAGGGTGTGGAGAAAAGGGAACCTTCTTGCACTGTTGGTGGGAATGTAAATTGATACAGCCACTATGGAGAACAATATGGAGGTTCCTTAAAAAACTAAAAATAGAACTAGCATACGACCCAGCAATCCCACTACTGGGCATCTACCCTGAGAAAACCATAATTCAAAAAGAGTCATGTACCACAATATTCATTGCAGCTCTATGTACAATAGCGAGGACATGGAAGCAACCTAAGTGTCCATCAACAGATGAATGGATAAAGAAGATGTGGCACATATATACAATGGAATATTGCTCAGCCATGAAAAGAAACGAAACTGAGTTGTTTGTAGTGAGGTGGATGGACCTAGAGTCTGTCATACAGAGTGAAATAAGTCAGAAAGAGAAAAAGCAATACCATATGCTAACACATATATTTGAAATCTAAAAACAAAAAGAAAAAGATCATGAAGAACCTAGGGGCAAGACATGAGTAAAGATGCAGACCTACTAGAGAATAGACTTGAGGACATGGGGAAGGGGAAGGGAAAGCTGGGACAAAGTGAGAGAGTGGCATGGACATATATACACTGCCAAATGTAAAATAGTGGGAAGCAGCCACATAGCACAGGGAGACCAGATTGGTGCTTTGTGACCACCTAGAGGGGTGGAATATGGAGGGGGGTAGGTGGTGGTGGGAAGACGCAAGAGGGAAGAGATATGGGGACATATGTATATGTATAACTGATTCACTTTTATAAAGCAGAAACTAATACACCACTGTAAAGCAATTATACTCCAATGAAGATGTTAAAAAAAAAAAAAGACCATAGTGGAGATATCATGCTACCTGTCTTCAGACCATACTAGAAAACTATAATAATTAAAACAGTATGTTATTGGTACAAAAACAGACACATAGATCAGTGGAACAGACACATAGAGAGCACAGAAATAAACCCACACACATATGGTCAATTGATCTACAACAAAGGAGGCAAAAATATACAATAGGGAAGACAGTCTTTTCAATAAGTGGTGTTGGGAAAACAGGACAGCTACATGTAAAAGGGTGAAATTAGAACATTTTCTCACATCATATAAAAAAAATTATCTCAAAATGGATTAAAGACCTAAATGTATGACCAGAAAACATAAAACTCCTAGAAGAAAACATAGGCAGTACACTCTTTAACATAGGTCTTAGCAATATTTTTTTTAGATCTGTCTCCTCAGGCAAGGGAAGCAAAAGCAAAGATAAACAATTGGGATGTAATTAAAGCTTTGCAGAGTAAAGGAAACCATCAACAAAATGAAAGACAACCTACTGAATAGGAGATGATATTTGCAAGTGATATGTCTGATAAGGGATATATCTTTATCCAAATAAAGAGTTCATGTAACTCAATATCAAAAAAAACCAAACAACCCAATTAAAAAGTGGGCAGAAGACCTGAATAGAATTTTTTTTCAAAGAAGACATACAGATGGCTAACAGGCACATGAAAATATGCTCAACATCACTAATCATCATGGAAATGCAAATCAGAACCACAATGAGATATCACCTCACACCTGTCAGAATGGCTACTGACAAAAAGAATACAAATAATAAATGTTGATTAGGATGTGGAGAAAAAGGAACTCTAATCCATTGTTGTAGGAATATGTGTTGGTACAGTCACTGTGGAAAACAGTATGGGATTCCTCAAAAAATTAAAACTAGAACTACCATGTGATTTTTTTTTTTTTTTTTTTTTTTTACCATGTGATTTAACAATTCCACTCCTGGGTATAATGTCTGAAGAAAATGAAAACACTAATTCAAAAAGATATATATGCAGTCCAATGTTCACAGCAGCATTATTTACAATAGCCAAAATAGAAGCCTAAGTGTCCATTAACAGATGAATAGATAAAGAAGATATGGTGTGTATATATATACATCAGCCTTAAAAAGAATGAAATTTTGCCATTTGCAACAACATGGATGAACTTGGAGTGTATTATGCTTAGTGAAGTAAGTCAGACAGAGAAAGACAAATACTATATGCTTTCACTTATATATGGAATCTGAAAAATAAAACAAATGAATGACTATAACAAAACAGAAACAGACTCATAGATACAGAGAACAAAGTTGCAGTTACCAGAAGGGATAGAGATAGGGGAGGGGAAAGGTAGGGTAAGGAGATTAAGAGGTCCAAACAACTACTTATTTTATTAAATAAGATAAAAAGATATAATGTACAGCATGGGGAATATGTTGTACTCATGAATCTAATGTAACTTTATAAATCAACTATATTTCAATTTTTTTTAAAAAAAGAATTTTGGTGAGGCTCATAGTTTATTGGAATCATCCCATTATTGCGTCTAGTATTTACATAGTGTTTCCATAATTTAATTTTAATTTAACAGAGAAATAACTGACCCTGGAAATTATTTCAGTAGAGGCTACCAGTGTAATAATATGCTCATGATTTAAAGTGAATGTTATTTATGCCATCAGTGTTACTGTACATTTTAGTCCACCAAAGAGATAAAAGATACTACCTATAACATGGTGAAATACATGGTAAATTACAAGCTTTGTGATGTAAGGGAGGAAAAAAATGTATATCTTTTTCCTTATGTCTTCCTAGGTTCTCCAGCAGGGGCCTTATAAGTTAGATTGACAGAAGATAGATTAACAAGACAAAAACAGACAGAAGCTTATTAACATGTGTGGAGCCTTTTAACACTTAGGAGTAGCCAGAATTGAGTAACTCAAAGGGGTGGTTAGAATTTGGAGTCTATATAACTTACCTAGTAGGGAAAAGAGAGGGGGAGAAAGGGAACTTATGGAAAAGCAAATGACTTGGGAAGGATAAATGGGCCCTTAGGATAATAGATGGGAGATATGGTAGTTTGTGACAGTGGTCTGTCTGGGTATGGTGCTGCCGCAAAGAGAAGATTAGGATTCTATGGGGTTACAACAATTGATTTCTTTGGGGAGACTCTGCTTTTTGGCAGTTAAGAGATTTCAGGAACTCAAATGCATTCAGCTTAAAATAATTCTTATGTCAAAGTGGCATATTTTGAGTTGGCATGACCTGGTCCCCATCAATGATATCTATACTTTTTAATCTTAATGAAGTTCAGTCCTCATTTATTGTACAATCTGGCATATAATTTAACCATGTCTGGTGGTCTGCCTGCTTATCCCTGAGGCCACATATTGTTTGGTTCATAGAAGGTGCCCAGTAAGTACACATTGAAAATTTTGGTTGGTGCTTGATTAATGTTTATTGTATTTAATTTGGTCTAGGATGACCAAAGTAGGTTAAATAAGAATATCCAGAAATGTGGTTGTTATCATAACTCCTATGGTTACCTCCAGAAAAAGACAAGTAGATAATTCAGAATTTTACTGATTGAACAAAATAATATCAATCATATCAAATGATTAGTGCTTAGCAGTAGACCAGCCAGACTTCCACTTGAGTTTCCAAACTCCTTTTGGTAGCTCATTACTATTTCATCCCAATCTTTTGAGTTCCTTCTGGATTGTTGGTTTGCATCATTCTAACCAGCAGTCTCAATTCAGTCCCCATTCATGCATGATATACATAGTGTTTGTTGCAATACACAGGGTTCACATAAGATGTCAACTAATGTATCTGGTAATGCTAGGCATAATGAATCACATCCTCTATTATTCACTTGCTTCAATTTTTTCACAATACTTTCCTGGGTCCCTAACTGTCTCAGGATCTGTTCATTGTCCACCAAACAGCAGGTAAATCTACTGAAAACTCTATATGCCATATATTGGAATAAACATCAGAGCTCCTATAAGTTACCCATTAAATTTGAATATGCAAATAATATCCCTGATCATTTCTCTCACTTAATCTTCAGAACAACTTTGTGAAGTAGTCAAGGCAGGGTATTGGCAGGTTATTGCCACAATAATGCTATTTAACAAGTAACTACAAAATCTTGGTGATATAAAACATAAGCATGTGCTTCTTGCTCATTGGTCTTCAGGTCTGCTGGAGCAGGCCTCATTCAAGCTTCAAGTTAAGGTCAGATATGTTCTATGGCCCAGGCTGAGAGGGGAGCAACTACCTAGAAACGGTCCTTTTGGTTGAGATCAAAAGTTTTCAGGAGGGCAAGTAAAGCATATAATGCCACATAAGCCTTAGGGGCAAAACTAGCCCACTGTCACTTCCACCCATATTCCATTGGCCATGTTTGCATGTCCATCTGTAGCTTCCAACAAATTTTCTCCACTACCTAGGTTGCCTTTGAGAAAATTTCACATAAAACAATCCAAAGTTAACAAAGTGATAAATTGAAAGACCACAACTTACAGACCAAAAATTTTCCCCTTGCTCTAATCACAAATGTCTTTAAGATTCATTTAGCTTTTCAAAACTCAAATTTATGAGCAATTCAGCAGAAATATCTACCCTTAAATTGCTGCTGGTGTTTTGTAAAGGACACTGTGTCACTGGGTCTTCCTAAAGGAAGCCCTAGGTAAGAAATTCCTTTAATATTAAGTGCTAGGAAAAACCTTGCTTCCTCTGTACAATTGATGTGCTTTTTTCCTGCATGAGAATTGTGTGACTGTGTGGTTCATTTCCCTTTGAGTGTCAAGATTTTCAGAGCCAAGTTTTCACCTGTAATAAAATTAGTGGGACTTTATAACCCACTAAATTCCTCTCTGGATCCTGCTGTTCTATTCCAATTTTTTTTACTTGCTTTGACTCTTTGGTTATATGTAAGGTTATATACATTTATTTCTGTAAGCCATGTTAAGTCTTTTGTGGAATGAGGCAAGATAGAAGGAAGAATAAAACAGATAATAAAATAAAGCTTTGCACTGTCAAGTGTACCTAATTAAGAAGAGGGAAATCAGCTGGTCTGTTTTTCTGCTTTCTAGTTTTATTAATTACCATTGGTAGAAAGATATTTTGTTTATAATCAAAATTAAACTAAAACTTTGGAGATTAAGTTTTCTAAAAGAGCTTAAGGGTAGCATCAAAGGGGATTCAGTGCATTGTCTCTAAGGCTCCCCTCTGACACTATCCCCTCCCTAAGGCTCTCTTCTCCCCACCCTCCAGCCTGAACCCACAAAAGGATGTGAGCTTTTCTTTCTCCTGTTAATTTTTGTCACCCTGCTTCTGACTGCTGGGTCTGGTTTAAATAGCTTCAGTCACCAGGAATTGAAAAGAAGACATAACAGATATAAGCAGGAGGAGATGGATTAAGCAAAACAGTGCAACATTTTACTACATGTCTACAATTTCAAAAATTAAAGTGGAAAATATTCCCAGTTGCATACAGAGTGGAAGAAGGTGCAGTAGCTTCAAAGACTCAGTGCAGTTAAAATAGAGGAGGGGACTATGAGTTGGCCTGCAGGCTGTTGAGGAGAGGGATCTTTCTTACCACTCTTTTTACCTACTGCAGTTAACATCAATGAGATGAGCACATTGCACAAGACTGAATTCTGTAAATCTCAGAGGTTCTGAATAGTCTCCTCAGAGAAGAGGATGCTTTTTCTGGGAAATCAAATTATAAAAATCTGAGCCTCCAGTTGACTATTAAATAAAAAACTATCAAAAGAACATCTGTAGAAGGTTCCCTGAAATGGGCTCTTTGTCCTTTGAATGGATGACTGGAAATTGACAGGTTCAGTCTCATCTCAACACTGTCATTTGTTCTTTATAAAAGGTGTGGCTTTTCATTTCTAGTATTTTGCATGCTTCTTAAGTGTCTTCCCATGTCTCAAAATAACTCAATAGAAAGAACAGAGGACACAATGTTTACCTCTTTTCAAACTGGTAGTGTTTACCTCTGAATTTCACCTGCTTTGTGTGGTTTTCAATCCCAGAAATCATGATAGGAAGCTCTATACTCAGTCTGGAGATAAATAGTAACTAATTCTGAAGGCCTGACCTCTAGTTCCAGAGAAGCTCGAACTACCTTCACTATAATTTTGCAAAACAGATTTTGTCTTGTTTTGTTTTTAACAGAGGCCAGGAAAGAGCTATCTCAGTACACCGTTTACCTTCTGTCTCACCTGTTACTAGGAAATGGCTACACATATATACTGATAGTAGAAAAGACAGCATGGCTGCTCTGAAAAGTTGTGTGTGCTTGTGCATGCTTTCACTTGAGTTATGGTCTTCCCTGAAATATAATGGAAGCTGTATCTCTGGCTTTTTCAGAGAACCAGATGAAGTCAAGTCAAAAAATTGGTTATGAAAGCCAAGGGCATTTTATTCAGTGAGAGTAGTCTATTTCACTAATGTCCTTGCATCAATATCAGATTAGCATAATCAGAGTTTGATTCTCTCTGCATTTGGACAGATGTCACAGGACATAGCTTTCCTAGTGATTTGGTAAAGTAGACTACTAAACACATCACTGGAATATGAGCTGTGATTCTGTGAGTTTTAATCCAGTGGATGCGACAGTAGTCATTTGGAAGATACAGCATCATTCTTTAACCAAATTGGCTTTTTATTTAGTAACTGAATTCGTATTTCTCAAATAGTCTGGAATGAAGATTTCCAATATACTCAACTACTTCTATTGGCTACCTCCCATTTTATTTTGTTGTAGAGCTAGGTAATACCAAAAGTGTCTAAAGTGGAAGTCAAGAAAAGTTGAATACTCTCAGAGGAAAATTCAGTTTCCTGACAAAATCTAATCTAGCAGGCAGGAGCTGTCAACATGATAAATATTCTAGTCTTTAATATTGGTTTACTTAGCAGGCCAGAAGAAAAGGAGAAATTAATTACATACTCAAAATTTGTTAATATGGTGTTGTTTGACTTTAAGCGACAGAGGCCAGGGAAATTCAAAGTTAAGATAGAAACCTCTCAAGCTGAGCTTGGGTCTGGACTCTCCAGGGGCCTTCTGATGTGTCGATGCCATCTAAGTAATTACACTGCCACACATGAGCTCTTCCAGGTTCTACATTTGTGAGGATGAGTTCTTTCGATTAATCCCTGTGCTTAGCTGCCTGTAAGTCTCATCTGGTGTCAGGTGCATGCAGAAGCAAGGGCAGTGTTTCAAATTGAACTTGATCTCAAGGTTATTAGTTAGAAATGCCTTCATGGTAGTGTCTGTGAGGCAGACAGCACTGGCTTTAAAATCTTGTAGAACTGGATCTGATACCAGTTCTACCACTTTATAATTAATTTGGCAACTATCTATTGAACACCTACTCTGTTCCAGGTACTGTTCTAGGCTCTGTACATATAGCTGAAAACCAGACAGATAAGGTTCCAGCACTGGTGGAGTTTACTTTTTAATGGAGGTATTGAAGGTCAGGTTCCCCAAGAAAGGACTCTGAGATGGACATTGGTGTGCAAAAGTTTATGTGAGAGGGATTGCAAGCTTAACTCTTATGTGGGGAAGGAAGGAAGAAAGAATGAGTAGAGGGAGAAGGTGGCCTGTGATGCAGTCTCAACAAAGGATGAAGGTGACCACATGGTGAGCTCTGAAGCTGGGATGGCCCTTCAGAATGGCCCCCCACTAAAGTGAGGGAGCTCTCACCTTTAGTCCAGTACATAACCAGTGGATGTGAGGGCTGCCTGTGAAGGGAGCATGACCTTGGACAGGAGGCTTTTACCAGATAAAAGCAGTTCTGGCAGTTGAGGATTCCCAGTAGCTGTACTCACAGCAGTTGTGGGTGTACAAAAAGTGTATATATGAAGGCAGGGCAGCTAGAAAGGAATGGGGATCAAAATAAGCTTTGTTTTTCAGACAGGAGAAATTAGGACATATTTGTATGTTGATGGGAATAATCCAATTCACTTGTAATGTTAAGGAAAGATAAGTTACCTGTAGGTTTCAAGTCCTCCTTTAAGCAAGAGAAGGGGAGATCCAGTGTGAAAAATGAGATGCTGTCCATCAGTAGATAAAGGGCTAACTCAGTCCCATAGCTGGAGGGATGAGAAGGCTCTGGGTGTGGATGGAGCTGGGGGAGAATTCAGGGTTAGGGGAAGACGAAGTAGCTCTATATCTAATTGCTTTGCGTTATCAGTCAAATAATCAAGGGTATAAACTGAAAGTGAAAATGGGAATGGGAAATTTGAGGAGGATGAGGAGAAGATATAAAATAGATATCCCTGAATATGTGATTGTGAATTGACCAAAGCAATATAATAGGGTTTCCACAGAGTGCTGAAGGCACACTGAGAGTTATGGTTACAAATGAAAATATAGCTGTATGTTTTTATCCAAATTCATTCGAGTTGGGGCAGGAACAAGGTAGACAGAGATCTAGTTCCAATTAACTATAGGGTGGGCCACGTGAGTGTGATAAAAGGAAAGAGGAGCAAAGGAATTAAGTTATGGGAAATGCACTGATTGTGATGATGGACCATAGATTCTAGGTAAGTAAGAAGAGAAGCCAAGGAGTGCTAGAAATGCTACTTTCTAGCTGTGTAAGCCTTTGATTCCCTTGGCCAAAAAGGAAAACGAAGTCCGCCCAACTAAACCAAGGGTCATTGAGACCTTACTCTGTGCCCCATGAGTTTAAATTCATTCTTAATTAATTCTTACAAAAAGCCTGAGAGGTTGAGAGGAATTATCCCCCCTTGAGACCTGGTGTGAACTATTTACCCAAATATTTCTAACTCCATATCTAAGCTCCATTTTCTAATTCTGTAGTTGTCTCAATGCCACAGGGGAGAATCAATTGCATTCGCTGGGGGACTGATGAATATCTTCTTATTTCCAACCTTAGAGCAAATCTTTAACCCTTACTTACCTTAATGGGGAGAATATAGAGAACTTACTTGCATCTTTGATTGCTGAGATTCTTCTGTTTCTCATAATTATCTATCACGCTGAACAGAGGAGCAAACGAAACAGTCTTCTTAGAAGATTGGGAATATGTAAATATTACTTTTTAATGTTTTTAAATCTCTATGAGTAATGTGAAGTTTAGGGGAATTAAGTAATTCATCCAAGCATATTCAACTAGAAGGTGGAAGAACCAGGATCTGAAACCAGCTCTGAACAGGCAGAGAACTCCAAATCCATGTGGTTTATATTACATTCACTGCCTCCTATAGCCATGAGAAGTGGAAGGAGCTTAGGATAGAGGCCTGGTCATTAAGCCTGCCAATAGTAGAAGCAAAGAGGGGTTGGGGGTTAGAGAAGGCATTAACTGTCAGGCAAGCACTTAGTAAATAAGGAAACTGAGATAGAACTTGCTTCATGTATATATTAGAGATGCCAAAAGTACATTTTTTTTACATTCATTGCTATTTTATTTTAATTTTTATTGGAGTATAGTTGATTTACAATGTTATGTTAGTTTCAGATGAACAGCAAAGGGAATCAGTTATATATATATGTGTATATATATCTCCAGACTTTCTTAGATTCTTTCCCCATATAGGTTATTATAGAGTTTTGAATAGAGTTCCCTGTGCTATACAGTAGGTCCTTATTAGTTATCTATTTTATATATAGTAGTGTGCATGTGTCAATCCTAATCTCCCAACTTATCCCCCCCTTTCCTTCTGATAACCATGGTTGTTTTCTACATCTGTGACTCTATTTCTGTTTGTAAATAAGTTCATTTGTACCATTTCATACATTCCACATATAAGCGATATCATACGATATTTGTCTATCTCAGCCTGACTTACTTCACTCAGTATGACAATCTCTAGGCCCATCCATGTTGCTGCAAGCGGCATTATTTCATTCCTTTTTAGCACTGAGCAATATTCCATTGTATATACGTACCACATCTTCTTTATCCATTCTTCTGTTGATGAACATTTTGGTTGCTTTCATGTCTTGGCTATTGTAAATAGTGTTGCAATGAACATTGGGGTGCATGTATCTTTTCAAATTACAGTTTTCTCTGGATATATGCCCAAGAGTGGGATTGCTGGATCATATGGTAGCTCTATTCTTAGGTATTTGTTTTGTTTTGTTTTTTTGCGGTACGCGGGCCTCTCACTGTTGTGGCCTCTCCCGTTGCAGAGCACAGGCTCCGGACGCGCAGACTCAGCGGCCATGGCTCACGGGCCTAGCCGCTCCATGGCATGTGGGATCTTCCCAGGCCGGGGCACGAACCCATGTCCCCTGCATCCGCAGGCAGACTGTCGACCACTGCACCACCAGGGAAGCCCCCTATTCTTAGTTTTTTAAGGAACCTCCATAATGTTCTCCATAGTGACCGTACCAATTTACATTCCCACAAACAGTGTAGTAGGGTTATCTTTTCTCCACACCCTCTCCAGCATTTATTATCTGCAGACTTTTTTTATGAGGGCCATTCTGACTGGTGTGAGATGCTACCTCATTATTTGCATTTCTCTAATAATTAGTGATGGTGAGCATCTTTTCACGTGCCTGTTGCTATCCGTATGTCTTCTTTGGAGAAATATCTATTTAGGTATCCTGCCCATTTCTGGATTTGGTTGTTGGTTTGTTTGATTTTTTTTTTTTTTTTTCATATTGAGCTACATGAATTGTTTGTGCATTTTTGGAGATTAATCCCTTGTTGGTTTCTTTATTTGCAAATATTTTCTCCCATTCTGAGGGTTGTGTTTTTGTTTTGTTGATGGTTTCCTTTGTTGTGCAAAAGCTTTTAAGCTTAATCACGTCCCATTTGTTTATTTTTGTTTTTATTTTCATTACTCTAGGAGGTGGCTCAAAAAAGATCTTGCTGCAATTTATGTCAGAGAGTGTTCTGCCTATGTTTTCCTCTAAGAGTTTTATAGTGTCTGGGTGTCTGGCCTTACATTTAGATCTTAAATCCATGTTAAGTTTAGTTTTGTGTATGGTGTTAAGGAGTGTGCTAATTTAATTCTTTTGCATGTAGATGTCCAGTTTTCCCAGAACCACTTACAGAAGAGACTACTGTTTCTCCATACTTTGTCATAGATTAGGTGACCATAGTTTCATGGGTTTACCTCTGGACTCTCTATCCTGTTCCATTGATCTATATTTCTGTTTTTGTGCCAGTATCAAACTGTTTTGATTATTGTAGCTTTATAGTATAGTCTGAAGTCAGGGAGCATGATTCCTCCAGCTCCATTTTCTTTCTCAAGATTGCTTTGGCTATTCAGGGTATTTTGTGTTTCCATACAAATTGTACAAATTTTTGTCCTAATTCTGTGAAAAATGTCATTGGTCATTTGATAGGGATTGCATTGAATCTGTAGATTTCTTTGGGTAGTATAGTTGTTTTGACAATATTCATTCTTCCAATCCAAGAACATGGTATATCTCTCCATCTGCTTGTGTTATCTTTGATTTCTTTCATCAGCATCTTGTAGTTTTCTGAGTACAAGTCTTTTGTCTCCTTAGGTAGGTTTATTCCTAGGTATTTTATTCTTTTTCATGCAATAGTAAATGGGACTGTTTCTTTAATTTCTCTTTCGGATCTTTCATTGTTAGTGTATAGGAATGCAAGAGATTTTCTGTGTAAATGGGCTCTAGTTGTTTTCTGGTGGTATCTTTAAGATTTCCTATGTATAGTATCATGTCATCTGCAAACAATGACAGTTTTACTTCTTCTTTCCAATTTGGATTGTTTTATTTCTTTTTCTTTTCTGATTGCTATGGATAGGACTTCCAAAACTATGTTGAATAAAAGTGGTGATCGTGGACATCCTTGTTTTGTTCCTGATCTTGGAGGAAATGCTTTCAGTTTTTCACCATTGAGAATGATGTTTGCCATTGGTTTGTAGTATATGGCCTTTATTATGTTGAGGTAGATTCCCTCTATGCCCACTTTCTGGAGTTTTTTTTTTTTTTTTTTAATCATAAATGGGTGTTGAATTTTGTCAAAAGCTCTGTCTGCATCTATTGATATGATCATGTGATTTTTATGCTTCAATTTGTTACTATGGTGTATAACATTGATTGATTTGCACATAATTGAAGAATCCTTGAATCCCTGGGATAAATCCCACTTGATCACAGTGTATGATCCTTTTAAAGTGTTGTTGGATTTGGTTTGCTAGCATTTTGTTGAGGATTTTTGCATATATGTTCATCAGTGATATAGGCCTGTTTTGTGATATCCTTGTCTGGTTTTGGTATCAGGGTGATTGTGGCCTCGTAGAATGAGCTTGGGGGTGTTCCTTCCTCTGCAATGTTTTGGAAGAGTTTCAGAAGTCTAGGTGTTAACTCTTCTCTAAATGCTTAAGAGAATTTGCCTGTGAAACCATCTGGTCTGGGACTTTTGTTTCTTGGAAGTTTTTTAATCACAGTTTCAATTTCAGTACTTGTGATTGGTCTGTTCATATTTTCTGTTTTTTCCTGGTTCAGTGTTGTAGGGTTGTACCTTTCTAAGAATTTGTCCATTTCTTCTAGGTTGTCCATTTTTTTGCTGTATAGTTGCTTGTCATAGTCTCTTATTATCCTTTGTATTTCTTTCTTATTTTTGGAATTTTATTTTATTTTTTTACAGCACATTCTTATTAGTTATCTATTTTATACATATTAGTGCATATATGTTAACCCCAATCTCAAATTCATCCCATCACACCACTCCTCCCGCCACTTTCCTTCTTGGTGTCCATATGTTTGTTCTCTACATCTGTGTCTCCATTTCTGTCCTGCAAACTAGTTCATCTGTACCATTATTCTAGGTTCCACATATATGCGTGAATATATGATATTTGTTTTTCTCTTTCTGACTTCACTCTGTATGACAGTCTCTAGATCCATCCATATCTCTACAAATGACCCAATTTCGTTCCTTTTATGGCTGAGTAATATTCCATTGTATATATGTACCACATCTTCTTTATCCATTCATCTGTCAATGGGCATTTAGGTTTCTTCTATGACCCGGCTATTGTAAATAGTGCTGCAATGAACATTGGGGTGCATGTGTCTTTTTGAATTATTGTTTTCTTTGGGTATATGCTCAGTAGTGGGATTGCTGGGTCACATGGTAATTCTATTTTTAGTTTTTTAAAGATCCTCCATACTGTTCTCCATAGTGGCTGTATCAATTTACATTCCCATCAACAGTGCAAGAGGGTTCCCTTTTCTCCACACTCTCTCCAGCATTTGTTGTTTGTAGATTTTCTGATGGATCCTTTGTATTTCTGTAGCGTCAGTTGTAACTTCTCCTTTTTTGTTTCTAATTTTATTGATTTCAGTCCTCTCCCTTTTTTTGTGTGATGAATCTGGCTAAAGGTTTATTAATTTTGTTTATCTTCTCAAAGAACCAGCTTTTAATTTCTTTTAATTGATCTTTGCTATTGTTTTTGTCATCTCTATTTCATTTATTTCTGCTCTATCTTTATGATTTTATTCTTTCTACTAACTTTGGATTTTGTTATTCTTCTTTCTCTAGTTGCTTTAGGTTTTAGGTTAGTTTGGTTATCTGAGATTTTTCTTGTTTCCTGAGGTAAGACTGTATTGCTATAAACTTCCCTCTTAGAATTGCTTTTTCTGTATCACATAGGGTTTGGGTCATTGTGTTTTCTTTTCATTTGTCTCTAGGTAGTTTTTGATTTCCTCTTTCATTTCTTCAGTGATCCATTGGTTGTATAGTAACATATTGTTTAGACTCCATGTGTTTGTATTTTTTACAGTTTTTCTTCCTTTAATTTATTTTTAATCTCTTAACATTGTGGTCAGAAAAGATGCTGGATAGGATTTCAATTTTCCTGAATTTACTGAGGCTTGATTTGTGACGCAAGATGTGATCTATCCTGGAGAATGTCACATTTTCAGTTGAGAAGGAGGTTTATTCTGCTGCTTTTGGATGGAATGTCCTATAAATATCAATTAGGTTACCTGATCTAATGTGTCATTTGAGGCTTGTGTTTCCCTATTAATTTTCTGTGTGGATGATCTATCCATTGGTGTAAATAGGGTGTTAAAGTCCCCCACTAGTATTGTTTGAGTGTTGATTTGCATTTTATGGCTTTTACCATTTGCCTTATATATTGAGGTGCTCCTATGTTGGGTGTATATATGTTTAAAATTGTTATATCTTCTTCTTGGATTGATCACTTGATCATTATGTAGTGTCCTTCCTTGTCTCTTATAGCAGTCTTTCTTTTAAAGTCTGTTTTGTCTGATATGAGTGTTGTTACTCCAGCTTTCTTTTGATTTCCGTTTTCATGGAATATCTTTCTCCATCTGCTCACTTTCAGTCTGTATGTGTCCTTCAGTCTGAAGATGATCTCTTGTAGACAGCATATATGTGGGTCTTGTTTTTGTATCTATTCAGACAGTCCATGTCTTTTGGTTGGAGCATTTAATCCATTTACATTTAAGGTCGTTATTGGTATGTATGTTCTTATTGTCATTTTCTTAATTGTTTTGGGTTTGTTTTTGTAGGTCTTTTTTCCTCCCTTCCTTTTTTGTTCTCTTCTCTTGTGATTTGATGACCATCTTTAGTGTTGTGTTTGGGTTGATTTTACTTTTTTGTGTGTATATCTATTGTATCTATTGTAATTTTGTATCTATTGTAGTTTGTAGTATCTATTGTAGTTTTTTGTTTGCATTTCCCATGATGTTTTGATATAGCCGTGTATATATATAATATATATATACATATATATATATGTATATATAATATATACAAGGTTGTTTTAAGTTGCTGGTCTCAATTTCAAATGCAATTCCCATTTCCTGCATTTCTACTCTACTCTCCTCATGGTTGCTGGGTTTGATATCATATCCGTGTATGGATGACTTCCTGCTTAAACTGTATATTTGCTTTTACCAGTGTTTTTCCAGTTTCTGATTTTATTGTTTCTAGTTGTGACCTCTTTTTTCCCCACCTAGAGAAGTTCCTTTAGAATTTGATTCAAAGCTCATTTGGGGCTTCCCTGGTGGCACAGTGGTTGAGAGTCCACCTGCCGATGCAGAGGACGTGGGTTCGTGCCCCAGTCCGGGAGGATCCCACATGCCGCGAAGCGGCTGGGCCCGTGAACCATGGCTGCTGAGCCTGCACGTCTGGAGCCTGTGCTCCACAGCGGGAGAGGCCACAACAGTGAGAGGCCCGTGTACCACAAAACAGAAACAAAAACAAAGCTCATTTGGTGGTACTGAATTCTCTTAGCTTTTGCTTGTCTGTAAAGCTTTTGATTTCTCCATGAAATCTGAATGAGAGCCTTGCTGGGTAGAGTATTCTTGGTTGTAGGTTTTTCCCTTTCATTACTTGAAATATATTATGCAACTCCATTCTGGCCTTCAAAGTTTCAGCTAAAAAAATCATCCAATAACCTTATGGCTATTCCCTTATATGTTGCTTTCCCAATTTGTTTTTAATATTTTTTCTTTGTATTTAATTTTTGTTAGTTTGATTAATATATGTCTCGGCATATTCCTCCTTCAGTTTATCCTGTATGGAACTCTGCACTTCCTGGACTTGGGTGAATATTTCCTATCTCATGTTAGGGAAGTTTTCAACTCTAATCTCTTCAAATAATTTCTGCGGGCCTTTCTCTTTCTCTTCCTCTAATGAGACCCCTTTAATGCAAATGTTGCTGCACTTAATGTTGTCCCAGAGGTCTCTGAGACTGTCCTCATTTCTTTTCATTCTTTTTTCTTTATTCTGTTCCCTGGAAGTGATTTCCACCATTGTATCTTCCAGCTCACTTATCCATTCTTCTGCCTCAGTTATTCTGCAATTAATTCCTTCTAGTGTATTTTTCATTTCAGTTATTTTATTGTTCATCTTTGTTTGTTTGTTCCTTAGTTCATCTAGGTCTTTGTTAAGCATTTCTTGTATCTTCTCAATCTGAGCCTTCATTCTTTTTCTGAGATTTTGAATTATCTTTACTATCATTACTCTGAATTCTTTTTCAGGCAGATTGCCTATCTCCTCTTCATTTAGTTGTTCTTGTGGGCTTTTATCTTGCTCCTTCATATCAACATATTTCTCTGTCATCTCATTTTGTCTAACTTACTGTGTTTGTGGTCTCCTTTCTGCAGGCTGCAGGATCATAGTTCCTCCTGCTTCAGGTGTCTACTCCCTGGTGGGTGAGGTTGGTCCAGGGACTTGTGCAGTCTTCCTGGTGGGAGGGACTGGTGCCTACCCTCTGGTGGGTGGAGCTGGTCTTGTTCCTCTGGTGGGCAGGGCCATGTCAAGTGGTGTTTTTTGGGCTGTCTGTGAGATTATTCTGACTTTAGGCAGCTTGTCTGTTGATGGGTGGGGCTGTGTTCCTGTCTTGCTGGTTGTTTGGCCTGAGGCTTTCCAGCAATGGAGCCTGCAGGCTGTTGGGTGGGGTCAGGTCTTGGGTGCTGAAATGGGGACCTCCAGGAGAGCCCAAACTGATTAATATTCCCTGGGACCTCTGCCACCTGTCCCTTTGAACCCACAGTGAGCTACAGCCAACCCCTGCCTCCCCAGGAGAACCTCTAATACCTCTAGGTATGTCTAGCCCAGGTTCCTATAGAGCTACTGCTTTGTGCTGGATCCCAGTGCATGTGAGACCTTGTGTGAGCCCTGCAAGGTGGTGTCTCTGTTTCCCCCAGCTCTGTGGAGCTCCTGCACTCAAGCTCACTGGCCTTGAAGGCTAAATGCTCTGGAGGTTCTCCCTCCTGATGCCAGACCCTCAGACTGTCTTGGAGGTCTATTTTTATGTGGGAACATCTGTGTGTAGCCTGGATGGGTTTAATTATATTTTTTTCTTTTTTTTTTTTTTTTTTGTTTGGTGTGAAGGCTGTTTTTATTTTGGATGATTGCCACCTCTTTCCTCAGTGTATGCTGGCCATTATCCCTTTGATTGGGGGTTTGACTGGTGTTGTGGTGACCACAGCCTAAACTGGATATTGAGCAGGACCTCCCCTTTGCTTTGTGAGTGTCACTACCCTTTCAAGGGCATGGTCTGCAACCTTGTGTTACAGTAGAGGCCCCCAGATCTGTTTCTTAGCTGTGCTTCTGATCTGCCATGTGAGGTAGGTGGGACTGGAGCACTCCCACAGGGAGAGAAGCAACTGAGTATTCCTCCTCTGGAGTTGTTCACCTGTGGGTGTGCTTGTTGTGTCCCCTTTTGTCCATTGTGCAGGCTCATAAATTACACTGTTGTTGATACTCCTCTCGGTCCCACCTTAACCGTGGGTTATGCTGGCAATTTGTCCTGGTGACTCTCAGGCATTGTTTTCACCAGGTCACCAGCTCAGATCCACTGAAGTCAGGTCCCAGAACTGCAATAGTCATGCATCTGGACCCGTTGTAGGAGATACGGAGGCAGCTCAGACTCTGGCCTGGCCCAATTTCCATGTGTACATGCCCACAAAGCCCACAGTTGCTGAAGCCAGATCTGTCTCAGCTGCAGGAGCACTTGCTGTCCTTTCAGATGTTCCACAGGTGCTGAATTTAGGAAGCCATCAGTGGAGGTGTAACTCTGTGGTTCATGCAGCTGCGAGGAGAGATTTCAAGTCTTCTTCCTTAGCCACGTGGCCCCTGGGCCTCAGCTGTTTTTTCAGCCCCATCTCTGCATGTGAGCCACCCACCACCATCTGCTCCCAAGGCTGCCAGAGCACATGAGCCCGTCAAGTGGGAGGAGGTAAAGGCGGCAATCAGGGCATGCAGGCTGCACAGGCGGGACATGCCTGGGTGGCTATAGGTATGTGAGAGCCCATCACGCAAGAGGAAACCAAGGTGGTGATCAGGGCAAGTAGGCTGCCGTGGCAGGAAGGGGCCACGGCACTGATCAGGGTGAGTGGGTCGCCCAGGTGGGGAGGGAGCAGAGGAGGCTATGACCAGGGACGCCCAAGCTACTCCAGTGTGAGCCTTCCCTGGGCCCTGCATGTGAGGAGAGAGGCTGCAGTGGTGGCCCTGCTCTTTGTGCATCACTCACCAATGGCACTTTGCTTCTATAGTGGCCCACACTTCCTCCACGAGCATTCCTGGTTGCAGATTTCCTCATTCCTGTCCCTTCAGGCTGTCTCCTCACAGCCAACATCAGTTCTCCCCACCCCCAGATCTGCTATCCAAACTCTACATTACAGCACCCAGTCCCCATGCACACCTGTGGACACCTGTCTCAGACTGGAGTGTGCAGGGCCGTGTCACAGACCAGCTGTGTAAGTCTCACTCTGTCCTGCCTGCCACAGACCAGTTGCTGAGCTCTCCTCCGAGCCCCTGAAGCTCCGCTTCTGTCCCAGCTGATCTCACCGCTGGTGAGGGGGCTTCCCCGAATGTGAGACCCTCTCCTTTCTTTCAGCTCCCCCTAAGGGGTACAGGTCCCATCCACTTCCTCTCTTCCTTCTTCTTTCTTTCATCCTACCCATTTATACGGTGATCCTTCTTGTCCTTTTAGGTGTCTGAGGTTCTCTGCTAGAGTTTAGCAGGTCCTCTGTGAGAATTGTTCCATTTGTAGATGCATTCTTGATGCGTTTGTGGGGAGAGATGAATTTCACATCCTCCTACTCCTCCTCCATCTTGACTGCTGCCATCATTACTCCAAAAGTACATTATTATATTGAGATTTTTGAGGTCTTTTTTATTACTTTGAAACTTTGTAATCTATAAAAAATATTGAATCACTGTGTTGTAACCTGAAACTAATATAATATTGTAAATCAACTATACTTTGGTAACAAAAGAAAGTGTATCTCATTTTTTTTTCTGTCCCCTGGTTAAAAATCCCTAGAAAATATAAAAAGAGCTCTGGGCCTGCTTCATGAACAGAGGATAGATGAGCCTGAGAGACTCTTCTCTGCTGCAGTGAACAATTGACTGTACTCAGCCCAGAAGCAGGGAAGATGGTAGCTAAGATGCAAGGAGCAGGGCCAGAGGAGAAGAAAGATGGTGAGAGATGAGTAGGGGATTTGGACTAATGAGCCACTTTTGGAATAAGAACGATCTTTGATGTTTCTATGAATAGTTAGCCTCTTTTTCCACAATGGTCAAAGAAGAGATCAGAGGAAACAGTACTGACTTGGCCAACTTGAACTTGTAAGTTTGAAACACTAAAAAGTTTTTCTATAACCATAGTTTACATGTACTTAAGGTGAAGAAAACATCTCAGTTTGTCTGGACTGAAATTCCTGCATCTCAGAAACCCTCTCTGTCCCAGGCAAACCAGGATGGTTGGTCACCCTATGATGCATTCCAGATACACTGGAACCATACTTCTTTCAAATGTGGTAACTCCTGATTCCCCTATAAGTACACATATATATGTCAGGCCATTGAGTTCCCACTTTTGTGTAAAAGATATGCCAACCCTACTGCATCCAGGGAACCAAAAAATTTTCTCCTGCTTATATTTATCCAAGAAAGAATTAAGGCCTTGATAATATAAAATAGCTTATTACATTATTCTCTCTCCTTGGTGTTCTAAGAAATCCCTTCCTGCCAGAATATTTTGAGTTCTTTTCTCTTGCTCTTGAAAATGTATTTTCCAACATAATGTAGATGGAGTACAACTGCTGGCTAATTAAGTTTTGACACACCACCATACTCTATGAGGTGGCTATAGCATGCTTCATGTAGGAGGGGAAAAAATTAGAAAGAGAATAATCAGGTTTTCATTCCTTCTACCATAAGTATACTAATGCCATCTGTCACCTTCAGTGGAGGATGCTTCATGTTAGGAGGTAATGCTTTACTATGAATAATATGGATATAATTGCAATTTTCTCTTTAGGAATGTGTTTGGGGCTTGTTGGGAAGAGAGGAACAGTCCAACTTTACACTTCATGCATACACTGAGGACAAGAGGATAAGCATCTACTATATGCAGTGGTGGGGAGGGAGAGAATAAACCTGCAGTATGATAAGTAATAGTGAATCTATCAAATTATTATAATAAAGGTATAATCATTATCAAGTAGGCTACTTCCAATCAGCTCTGAAAACTATCCTCTGAATGTCCAAGGCTTTGAGGAAATAGAACATTTCTCAGTTTCTAGTAGAGGGTTGCAAAGAAACTCTCCTTTGAACCAAAAGTATAGATCATATGCTTTTACAACACTAATTACCCTTTGCCACATTTATCACAGTTCTGTTTTAATATGTCTGTTTTAATATAAGTCTGTTTTATTCATTCTCTCTTCTCCATTAGATGATAATCCTTGAAGATAAAGATCAAGTGTTCTTTACTATATATCCCCAGAACCCAACACAAAGAATGGCAACAAGAAGGCACTTGATGAATATTTGTTGAATGAACAAGTGGATGAGTGAGGAGCAACATGTCCCTCTTCAGAGAGGCTATGACACCTCATTATGTCTCTTTCACATCACTCTTCCCACTGTACTATACTTTTAGATTTAATTGTCTGCTTCCCCACTATAGGCTGCCTGAAAGCCACCATCACTGAATCCCCAGGACTTTCATAGTACGTGGCATGCAATAAATGAGTCTTGCATGAATGGCTGAATAAAAGAGTATGATACATCTGATATTCTTTTGATTTTTCTGAGAGTTGTAATATGCCGAATTTAGAGTGGGCATTACACAGAACCTTCATCCATCAATATTTTAGATAGCCATAGCCTGATAAGCTTTTCTTCCCTGCCAGGAGTAATCAGAACTCTGCGTAGATAGCTGTTGTCATTAAAGAGAGCACTGAATTAAGAGTTGAGGTCAGATTCCATTGTCACATATTTACAAGCTCATTTTGTGGTCTTGGCAGGTAACTATTCTCATTGTCCCTGATTTTCTGTAACATGGGCATTAATATTGCCTGGTGTCCTAATCTCTTAAGGCTCTTGTGAGGAACAAGTGAAAAGAAATGAAAGAATAAATCACCATGGACACCTGAGGTGACTTATTTCCTCACTTTATGATTCACCAGAGGCATCTTTCCATTTCTGTGCAGTCTATAAATATGTTCTTCTTTTGGTGAACTATAAAATAGGGCCTCCAAGGAAGAACAGTAGGAAATGCCTTTCTACCTGATGAAGACCAAAATCTAACCTAGGTTTCCTGGAGACCCCAAAAGACCTTTTGAGAACAAATATTGCCTAGTTAGTCATCTCCAGGAAAGAAAGTCCACATTGCTTGTTTATTTTAAATACAGTTTTGTGTTTTTCCATAGTAAAAGTAACAAGGGCTTATAAGAGACAATCAAGAAATAAAGAAAAGAAATAAGAAAAAAGCACACACAGTCCCATCTTTGAGAATCAACCACCTTTAATATTATACTGTATTTCTCTCCAATATTTTTCAGTAAGTAGTTTTTCTCTTGCAAAAGATAAAATTTTATATCTTACTTTTTTCATTTCTTCACTTTATTATAAACTCTCAATAATGTCACCTTATGCTGACTGGATAACTCAGCTTCAGATTAACTCAGAATATTGTGACTATGAAACGAGAGAGTGAGTCTATTCCTAAGGATTAGTGTGGGCTCCTTCTATCATCAAAGATGACATCATCATCATAATTATTAAGATATCCGTAGTTTACTTAATGTTCTCTTATCTTGAACATGTAACATATTTCTGAATTTTGGATGTTAGGAATAAGTTCCTTGATGCTAACTCCTTCCCTAATAGAGTAGTCCAAAATACTAAGTTGTCATTTAGCTGTTGTTTTGTCATGATTATTTGAAACCTCCCCAAATGCAAGGAACATAAGATTTTAAAAAATAATGTGCTAATAATTCTTTTTCTCCTTTAGTCTTTCTGAACTGGACTAGCAAGCAGTGTACATGTGTATTATAGCTGAGATATCAGAAAGCCAGTGAGAATTTACCAAATTCTTGTCGCTCATGTTCATAAGTGTGTCTGTTGACATTTGTAACTTAGGGCATTTATCCTTTTAGTAGACCTTTACCTTCTCGTCATCATAATTCCCAAGCAACACTAAATAGAAGCTGGCTCTATGCTGGGCCCTCATTGTACATGCAGAGCGGCTAGATAGTTCCTGTCTGCCTGGGTCCTATAAGGTGTTTTGGGGACCAGACTAAAGCAGAAAGGGTATTCATAGAGGTAGTATACAAGTAGTTAAGCACATGGACTCTGGATTCACATGGGACCCTAGTTCTGCTACTTTTTAGCTGTATGGCCTTGAGTAAGTTACTTAACCTTTCTAAGCTTCTTTTGCTGATGTCTATGATAGGGGTAATAGCAGTACTTCCCTCATAAGATTACGAGGATTTGTAACCATATTATATGTGAAGTGTTCATTGCAATGTCTGGTACATGAACATGCTCAACAAATATTAGCCCCTCTTGTTATCATCATCAGTATCATTCCCTCTCCTTCTCCTTTTCTGTCTCCTGCTCTAGGTGGCCTGAAGCAACATTTATGGGACAGAACATCACTTATGATCAAGGAGAGGAACTGAGATGGTAGCCTAGAAAGTGGTAGCAAGCATGAAATCTTAAACTTGAGATAAGGCTGATCATAAGAACGTGAGTGAAGGCATCTGTCTTAGGATAGATGGATAGAGTAGCCCAGGTTGTAGAAAGATGTTTAAGACCCAGTTTATGAAAAGTGTGAGAACTTTACATCAAAGGTCTATTTTTATCTGGCTTTTATTTGGCCCCAGACAAAGGGTGAATCTATTAGCCAAAAAGTCCACTCTTCACTTGATACTATCCATTTGTGGCTTTAAAAAAAAAGAGAGAGAGAGAGAGAGGAATAGAGTTAAGAGAGATAGGGATAGATACATAGATAGATGATAGATAAGACTCAGAATTGACAAAACACAAACTGTTTCACGTAAGCATAACTAGGAAGTGATACCTTTATATGATACATATAGGTTAGAGCTCACTTTGTCTTAGATTTGTAGTATGGTATAAATAATAATTCTATTGTTCTTTAATGCACGATCTAGCCAGATATGGCATATACAACATATACATGGGTGGTATAAGATATATGTGAGCTGTCTAGGGAAGACATCTGATATGAGGAGCTTTACTCCAGATTGACTGAGAAAGAGAAGAGTAGATACACCACCCCATGAGACAGAAACACTGAAGGAAAAACAATCAGTGGTGTCTCTCTCTGTGTTTTTTGTTTGTTTGTTTGTTTTGTTTTGTTTTGTTTTATTCTGGATGAGGAGCAGAAACTATGGGTTGAGTTTCTTTCTGTATATCAGAGACCAATAAAGCCCATACGTCTCTTAACCATAAAGGAAACCAATTTGTAAAGAATAGTTTTTGCTGCTTGATTTTAACTAGATTCATTTGTAGAGGTTCTTTTCATTCTCACTTGCCATTGGTTGTAGGCAAGGGCAGTCGAAGTAAATATCTGTAATCAGGGACCTGAGTTTCCAATATTTTAGCTCCTGATTTTTCACTTATTACAAAATTACATGTCATGAGCTTGGTGTTCTCTGTGACTTTTTTTGCTGGTGTGGAAGAGTGGAAGAGAATGGACTATACACTCAGACAGACCTTGGTTTAAATATCAACTTTGGTGCTTAATAGCTTTGTGACCTTGGGGAAATTTTGAACTTCTATAAACCTCAGTTTTGTCCTCTGTACCTCATGGGATAGCTTAAAGTGAGTATTAAATAAATAATAATCATAAAGAACTTAGCAAAATATATGGAAAGTACTAAGCACTCATTAGAGGGTAGTTATGATTTTTACTATTAGTATTCCCATAATTATATCAAATTACTATCACTATTACATATATTATTTTCATTACTGTTATTATTATTCTTTATAATTCTGTGATCTGGTTCTCCTATCTCTCCAAAGATCTTATGACAGCTAAAAGTATAAGCTCTTACTAGACAGTAGCTACAAAGCTCTCTTTAACATTCGTTTAGAATGTCTACTACCTGTAGATGACTTAGTAAGTGTGTGTTCTACATAATAAAGATGACAACACTGTAACCATTCAATGATTCAAGGATGCAGGAAATGTCTAGGGGAGATTAGGATTTCACTGAGATTCCAACCAAGAGATTTGGAATGCTACCAGGATTTGGAAATAATCATCACATCAATTTCATCCCCTTCTGCGGTGTGGGCAGAGAGGACTATTTTTAGTGACTAGAAGTGATGGAGGTGGGAAGACAGTATTTCCTGATTAGGTTGGTAATTGCTCGCAGTTTATTCAACATTACTGTTGAATTAGTATTGAAAAGGTAATTTCATGCTTCATGAAGTGGCAAATTTGATTTGTATGCTGGGAAAGCAAGGGAACAAATGTGACATTAACAGTAATAACTACATCCACCCTAAAACAAGGCAAGGTATACATTTCACATCACTTTGGCATGAAGCATGCTTTCCCTTACCACTTTTAATAGACTAAGGACAGGACATCCTAAGATAACAGTAGTCCTTTTGGAATTTATTGGCCTGATTTTTTTCTAAGTAATAAATTATTGCCTTCTGTTTGTTCTGCTAAATAAGAAATTTGTCACATGCTAACATAAACAAATGAATTGCTCATATTTACTTATATGTAGGTATGAATAAGCTAGAAACATTCTCTGCATCTCCATGTTGTCACCATACTCTGTCGAGCTTTGATCATGGCTTTGAATTAAGAGCTTCAGTCCTTGAGGAAGGAGTTGGTAGGAGAACAGATTTGCCCCCTGACCATTAATTCCTATATTCTTCACTTTGTACATGTGGGTAGTGATTTTTTTTTCAATGATGTTACTTCTATGGATGTTTCTGTCTGAAGAACTTTACTTGGACTCACTAATGTTTTCTCAAAGAAGGAGGACTTTGCTCCTCCTTGGGACTAAACTAATGAATGACTGTGGTCAGTTTCAGAAGCAGCCTTACACATTAATCATGGTGTTTATCGTGGGTAGAATTTTGACATCATTTGCACCAATGCTTCATATAAAGCCCCAGGAGAAATTTCTGTTAGATCAAAGTGCCTGGGGAAATGGTACCTCTTGAGAGTATAGCAGCTGTTTTGCATGGTTTTTATGGTTTCTGTGACCATTATATTGGTTATGTTTTCCTTCTTGCTTTGAGCACTAGGAGGCTCAGTGTTGGATTTATAGCCCACTTAGCCCAGGATTGATGTGAACTCATCTAGCCATTGTGTCCTCTTACTACTATAACCTTGTCTTGCTTCCACCTTAATTAAATTATTTTTGTTAGTTTTTTGAATTTCAAAAGTAATGTTACATATTTAGATAAAACAACAAAAACAACAAAGAGTTGTAATAAGTCCCAGGTGTCACTCTCTAGGGAAAGTCATTTTTGCTAGTTCAGCAGTGTATTTCCTTTCAGACGTAATATAATAAATATATTATTTATGTATAACACATAGATATACATAATATATGTACATATATACATACACACATATGTGTGTATGGGCACACACACACATGCACTCTTTTCTTAACTCAGAAGTATGTTCTTCCATGGCATTTCACAAAGATCTGCATGATTTTTTAATTTTTTTTTTTTTTTTTTTTTTTTTTTGCGGTACACTGGCCTCTCATTGTTTTGGCCTCTCCCCTTGCGGAGCACAGGCTCCGGACGCACAGGCTCAGCGGCCATGGCTCACGGGCCTAGCCGCTCCGCGGCATGTGGGATCTTCCCAGACCGGGGCACGAACCTGTGTCCCCTGCATCGGCAGGCAGACTCTCAACCACTGTGCCACCAGGGAAGCCCTGCATTATTTTTAAAAGTTGCTTAGTATTGTGTGGTATAGCTGGACTGTACTTTATCTGGCCATTCTATTGTCAGAATTGAAGTTATCTTCAGTTATTCTCTCTTCAAATAATCATACAATGAGTATCCTTGCAGGATAGATTCCTAGAGGTAATCTTGCTATTTCAAAAGATCTATGTTTTAAAATTTTTGGTAAGTCCTTCTAAATTTCTCTCCAAAAAAAATATATATATCTGCCAAAAAGTATATGAATGTTTGTTTCCCCACATCCTAACCAAACTGATTATTGGCAGACATATATATTTTTTCAATCTAATGGATAAAAATTGTCTCTTGTTGGATTTGGAACAAATGAAAATATCTCTGAGTACAAGGACCAAGTCCTCCTTGGAGCCGACACTCTTTCTCCCCAGCATCCAGATCCTGGGCCACTATGTGTTCAAAACTGGCTATAGTAGGCATTCCCGTCAGGGAACTGAAGCCCAGGAGGTCTCAAGGCCAAGGTCACAGTAGCTCCTAAGTGCAGGAGTGGATAAAGAAGACAGCAAAAGGGACAGAAGTCTACTTGCCACAGACTTTCCCTCACTTCCAGAAAATAAAAATGTTCCAGAAAACAAAACAAAACAAAACGAAAAAACATCTCTTGTTTCAACATACATTTCTCCCATTACCAGCATGAACATCTGTTGCAATGTTTAATGGCCAATTCTATTCCTTCCTGGGTAAGTTGCCATTTCTTTATTGGCTTTTTTCCTTCTTAACTTATAGGTTCTCTTTGTATGTTATGAGTGCTAAACCTTTATTAACTAGACTGCAAATGTTTTTCTCCTCCTTCTTTTAAGCAATCAATGGGTTTTTCTACATAAAACGTTTAATTTTTTGTTACCAAAGTTGAGAGTCTTTATCATTTTAATGTTTCACGTTTTATAAAGAGTTCTCATTTTTCCTCATTTCCAAGAAGTCTGCAAGATCAATTTTTATTGCCTCTTTACATAAAATTTTATGTATATGAGTCCTTAAAAAATGTCTGAAGATTTTTATTTTCCTTTACTTTTTTTTTGTTGTTGTCATTGTTACACTTGCACCATCCTCAGAGAATGTAATTTGTAAGACTTGAGATTTTGTGTATTTATTGAGAGTTTCTTTATGGCCTAGTATGTGATCAATTTTTTAAACTATTTCATAGTCAGCTAAAAAGAGTGCATAGTTCAGGGTGTCTGAAACAAAGTCCAGGTTTTTTTCCCCTTCCTTTCTTTCTTTCACCCCTTTTCCCTCTTCCCTCTGTTCCTTCTTTTCATCTCTGCCTCTCCTCTCCTCATTCTTTCTAGACTGTTAACTATGTTATTCAAATCCTCTAGATCCTTACTTTTGTGACTATAGTATTCAATTAAAAAAATCTTCCAGTTTTTTAAATAAAATTCTCCTTTTGTTGTCCTTAATTTTTAAATGTATTGTTATGGGTATTAACGTTCACAGGTGTTATATTATTAGAACACATGTTTTTATCAGTATACTCTTTTTTGTATATAATGCTTTTTGTCTTGAATTCTACTTTGTCTGTAACTCCCAAGTGTTTGTTGTACTGGCATTGGCCTCATAAATCTTAGTCCATTCCTTTATTTTTAACTTTTTGTGGTTTTATTTTCTCTTTAAACAAATATGATTATATTGTTTTGTTTATTTGTTTCCCCCACTCCAACTGAGTCCTTTAAGTAAAAAAATTCAACTGATATTCAGTCATTATAATGTCTGATATGCTTATTTCATGTTTTTTCATACTTTATCATATTTTATTGGTTATTTTTTCATTTTACATTTTAGTAGTTTGAAAGTTCCACGTTATATTTTTGTTCTTCTAATGGTTATCCTTAAACTCTTCACAAACAGAAATTATTTTCCTTTCTCCATAAAAATGGAGCAGTACCTACAGCCACCTTACTTAAAATAAGAGCTGTGTAACCAGGTATTTTACATCATTCCTTTATTTCTTCCTTACTACTTCCTATGTACTGTTAAAATTATCTTGAATTTTGGTTCCAGGTCATTAAGTTTTCACTTTGTGCCTCTTCTGTTTTATGAATACCTACTTAACAGTTCCATTAAATTTCACTGCCATATTTTCAACAATTACTTAGTATTAACTCAGTTTTACTGATATCGTTGCTTTTTTTATTGGTATGCTATGTATTTCTGTTTCTCAGCTTTATTTTGCTGAAGTACAACCAAAAATTTTATCTTTTTTGAAGTTTTGTTTTCAGAAAGGCTATGTGGTTGGTAAAATCTCCGAGTTCTTATATATCTAAAAATGTAATTTCACCCCTGCTTCATACTTTAATGATAGGACTCAAATTTCAAAATGTATTTCCTTAGGTCTTTTTAGGCATTGGTCATTGTTCTCCTGCTTTCTGGATTATAGATGAGAAGTTCGAGGCTAGGAACTAAAGTCATGGGTTTCAGAAATAGGCAACCTAAGTTTTTTTTTTTTTTTTTTTTTGTGGTACGTGGGCCTCTCACCATTGTGGCCTCTCCCGTTGCAGAACACAGGCTCCGGATGCGCAGGCTCAGCGGCCATGGCTCACGGGTCCAGCTGCTCTGCGGCATGTAGGGATCTTCCCGGACCGGAGCACGAACCCGTGTCGCCTGAATCGGCAGGCGGACTCTCAACCGCTGCGCCACCAGGGAAGCCCCAACCTAAGTTTTAATTCCACATCGACTACTTACCGTCTGTATGACTGCTTAACTTCAGTGTGGCTCTGCTTCCTCATGCATATATACATACATATATGTGTGTGTATATATATATATATATATATATATATATATATATATATATATATACACACACACACATATATATATAATTATATACATAATTATATATAATTATATTTTATATATATATAAGCTTATGGTACAGGGTCCTTGCATGGTGAAAGTTAAAGTAAAATCCTTAGCACAAATAAATAATGGACTTTGTGATGAGAATGATAACAGTTCCTTTATACTAACCTTATATATTTTTTCCCTCTTGAAGCTTATAGGATTTTTCTTTGTACTTGAGGATCCCAATTTTCTACAATTCTGCCATAGAGGACTCAGTTGGCTTTTTTCTCTGAAACTCTTTTCAGCTCCGAGACATTTCTTCTATTTATTTGGTCACATCCTACCCACTAAACATATGTGTTTCTTTTATTCTTCCTATACAGCTATTGTGTCTGCTGAATCTGTTCTCCATGTATATTAATTCCCTATTGCTGCTATAACAAACTACAACAAAACAAATGTCTTATTTTATTCTGGAGGTCTGAAGTCTGAAATTGGCTTCCCTGGGCGAAGATCAAGGTGTCAGCAGAATGACATTTATTCTGTAGGCTCTAGGGGAGAAGTTACTCATTTGCCTTCTCCATCTTCTAGAGGCTACCCCCATTCCTTGGTTCGTGGCCCCTCCCTTTATCCTCAAAGTTAGCAGCACAGCATCTTTAAATCTCTCTCTGGCTTTTCTATTCTTTCCTTGCTCTTTCACTTATAAGGGCCCATGTTGAACCCACATTGAACCCACCTGAATAACCCAAGATAGTGTCCCCATCTTAAGATCCTTAACTTAATCACATCTGCAAAGTTTATTTGCCATGGAAGGTAACTTATTCACCATTTTTAGGGGGTAGATATGGGCATCTTTTTAAGGGTCATTATTCTGCTTAACAAACCACTCTCTGCTTTTTTTATAAAGACCACCTGTTTGGATTTTTACTTTGTTTTCTAAGCGAGTTCTTTGGCTTACTTTTCCAGATCTCAGAGATAGGCATATATTTTATTTCTGCAATATTTTTAATTTTCAAGAATTCTGATTCATCTTTTTTTAACTGGGAGGACACACAATTATCTATGAAAGATTCTAATTTTACTTGTTTTACAGTTTGTTTGTTTTTTTCTGTTTTATACATTAGCTCTTTTTCCTCGAAGATTTGTCTTTATTTATCCTATGAATCACTTTCAGACTGTTAATTTTCATTCAACATTAGTGATTAGGCTACTTGTTCATGCTTACAAATCTGGATCTAAATGAACAGGCTGATGCCTTGAGTTTGCCATTCTCATCACATGCAAAAATCATTGTCTCTCCAACAGGGAATGTATTCTGGTGACAGAAGCCCTGGCTCCTTTCAGAAGGGTGGGGACTAGTGAAGTTTTTTTTAGGAGGTGTGGGGATTTACCCTTTAGTGACCCACCATGGTAACCAAAGTTACTTGGGAGCCCAGCACTATATCTTTTTGGACCCTAGTGCCCTCTCTGGGAGCCCCTCATTCACCCTACTCTATTCAGGGAGCCATTCTTTCAGCTTTACTCAGGGGAACAAATGCTGCATTAGCATTTTGAATGGTCCAGTTCTTTCAGGGATCTTTATTCAGTTATCTCTCAACTTTCTCCTGCTCCCTGATCTTGGGGTCCCTCCAGAATTTTGCTGGGAAAACTCATATTTTCTTGGTACCTTCTTTTCCCCATTGAGTACTGTGGGTTATTTAGCTTGTTAAGATTCTTAGTAAGTGATCTGTTGCCATCTGCCTTATACCCCTCAGAAATTTCTGAGTAGTCTGATCTGCCAATGGCAAGCTCCTTATACTTTTCCAGTGATGTTATTATTTTTTTCTTATTTTCATATATTATTTGAGTCATTTAACAGGATGTGAGTCAGGAGACATACATGGTCACCTATCTTGAACTGCAAAATTCTTTTATAAATTGTTTATTGTATTGCTGTGTGTTTTTATAAATTATAACAAACCTTTATGAAAATGTACAAATACATAAAAATGATATTGAAATATAGTAAATAGATTGATAGAAATTTTGATCTATTGACCTCACAAATATAGAATATCTGATTTTGTCTGAATGACCCTGTGTTATTTGATCATTAACTTATTTACCAAACATATATATGCCTAGGGCTATGTTATGCACCAGAGCTTTTGTTGTTGTTGTCTTTTTAAATAGCCTTTCTATTCTTCTTGGTATCTATTGTTCATAGGATTCAATTTTGCACTTTAGGTTCATGCAAATCTGAGCATTTAACATTCATTATATATTAGTAATTTATCTCATTCAGTAGTTGGTTAGAGAATTCTGAAGGTCAGAGAATTAATTTCCATGGACCTTGACTTCTCTGATTTCTAAGTTCCTTATTGGAAACCACAGTTTCTCTTGGCCAGTTTCATTTTTCTGTATGCTCATGAAGACTAAATTTAAATCGGAGCCACAGAATCCATCTTCTAGAGTCAGAGCACTAATTTTTTAGCCATTGCTCAGAATTCTCCAGTAGAAATTCTTCCCTCCCTCAAACCCTCCATGTGTGCTCTGTTTCTGCATCTGACAGAGAGAGCACTTTACTATAATCCTGAATTGGGGTTTATAGCCTAGGGTTTATAACATAGATTTTCCCGACATCTGCATAGGCATTTTACACCCCTACAGAATCACATGGTTTTATGTTATTCTCGATCCTTTGTGGTGACTTTGTTTCCATTTTTTCACATATTTGCTCCTGTATTTTGATTATTATAGTCTTTTCGTCTTCAAGTTAGTATGTAGCTTGATGTTATCTACCTCTTACAATAGCAATAATATCAATAGTGACAATAATAATAATAATTTATTAAGTGTCAACTAGGCACAAAGTGCTTTTACATAGTATATCAAAATTAAGGGCTTTTAACTGAAAGTAATAGAAAATGAAACCATGGTATCATAAAAAAGTAGTTTATTTTTGTTTTTTTTTGAGAAAGATCATTTAAATTTTATCTATCATTTAAAAACTTGACCAACTAAAAGTTGGGTTTTTTGGGGCTTTTTTTGTTTTTAATTTACTTACCTATTTATTTATCATCATGATTTCTGGGATAATGCAATAGCATTATTCATTTTTTTAAAAACATTTTTATTGGAGTATAATTGCTTTACAATGGTGTGTTACTTTCTGCTTTATAACAAAGTGAATCAGTTATACATATACATATATGCCCATATCTCTTCCATCTTGTGTCTCTCTCCCTCCCACCCTCCCTATCCTACCCTTCTAGCTGGTCACAAAGCACCGAGCTGATCTCCCTGTGCTATTCAACTGCTTCTCACTACCTATCATTTTACATTTGGTAGTGTATATATGTCCATATATACACTACCACTCTCTCATTTTGTCCCAGCTTACCCTTCCACCTCCCTGTGTCCTCAAGTCTATTCTCTAGTAGGTCTGCATCTTTACTCCCATCTTGCCCGTAGGTTCTTCATGACCATTTTCTTTTCTTTTTTTTTTTTTAGATTCCATATATATGTGTTAGCATACAGTATTTGTTTATCTCTTTCTGACTTACTACACTCTGTATGACAGACTCTACGTCCATCCACCTCACTACAAGTAACTCAATTTTGTTTCTTTTTATGGCTGAGTAATATTCCATTGTATATATGTGCCACGTCTTTATCCATTCATCTGTCAATGGACATTTAGGTTGTTTCCATGTCCTGGCTATTGTAAATAGAGCTGCAATGACATTGTGGTACATGACTCTTTTTGAATTATGGTTTTCTCAGGGTATATGCCCAGTAGTGGGATTGCTGGGTCATATGGTAGTTATAAGACACTGATAAAATTAAAGGTGATACAAATAGATGGAGAGATATACCATGATCTTGGATTGGAAGAATCAACATTGTGAAAATGACTATACTACCCAAAGCAATCTACAGATTCAATGCAATCCCTATCAAACTACCACTGGCATTTTTCACAGAACTAGAACAAAAAAATTTCACAGTTTGTATGGAAACACAAAAGACCCCGAATAGCCAAAGCAATCTTGAGAAAGAAAAACAGAGCTGGAGGAATCAGGCTCCCAGACTTCAGACTATACTACAAAGCTACAGTAATCAAGACAGTATGGTACTGGCACAAAAACAGAAATATAGATCAATGGAACACGATAGAAAGCCCAGAAATAAACCCACACACATATGGTCAACTTATCTTTGATAAAGGAGGCAAGAATATACAATGGAGAAAAGACAGCCTCTTCAAAAAGTGGTGCTGGGAAAACTGGACAGCTACATGTAAAAGAATGAAATTAGAACAGTCCCTAAAACCATACACAAAAATAAACTCAAAATGGATTAAAGACCTAAATGTAAGGCCAGAAACTATTAAACTCTTAGAGAAAAACATAGACAGAACACTCCATGACATAAATCACAGCAAGACCCTTTTTGGCACACTTCCTAAGGAAATGGAAATAAAAACAAAAATAAACAAATGGAACCTAATGAAACTTAAAAGCTTTTGCACAGCAAAGGAAACCATAAACAAGATGAAAAGACAACCCTCAGAATGGGAGAAAATATTTGCAAAGGAAGCAACTGACAAAGGATTAATCTCCAAAATTTACAAGCAACACACGCAGCTCAATATCAAAAAAACAAACAACCCAATCCAAAAATGGGCAGAAGACCTAAATAGACATTTCTCCAAAGAAGATATACAGATTTCCAACAGACACATGAAAGAATGCTCAACATCATTAATCATTAGAGAAATGCAAATCAAAACTACAATGCGATATAATCTCACATCGGTCAGAATGGCCATCATCAAAAAATCTAGAAACAATAAATGCTGGAGAGGGTGTGGAGAAAAGGGAACCCTCTTGAATTGTTGGTGGGAATGTAAATTGATACAGCCACTATGGAGAACAGTATGGAGGTTCCTTAAAAAACTAAAAAAAAAAAAAATAATAAGTAGTTTATTTTTGTCAAGTGGTGAGAGGTTTGGAGTTGACAGCTGCTAGTGCTGGTCCATTTGTTCATTGTTACCCATGATGAAGCCTCTACTATTCTCATGGCTTTTTCCTCATTGTGGTAGGATGACTATATCAGCTCCAGCTGTCATGCCCACTATCAGGAAGTAGGAAGGAGGAAAGGACAGAACCTGTATCAGAAAAATAAAAGCATTCCTAAAGATACAGCCAACTCCACTTGTGTCTGATTGGCCAAAATGACAACATACAACCTCCCTGGCTGGAATTGTCTGGGAGAAGAAATTTGAGAGTGCAGGTTCAGCCAACTAACCCATGTTGTCTATATGTTTTCCATACCCACATTATCTTATTTTACAAATCTCTGTCACTGTTATTCCCCTTCCCATTTTATATTTAAGGATATGGAAGATCAAAGAATTAATGTGAGTAACCTAAAATCATACCACTGGGAAGAGGAATAACTGGGATTTGAGCCCATCTTTCTCTGAACTCCCATTCTTTACACCTTATTACACTCTATCTCAAGATTGTTTTTAAAACACCAATAGTCATAATTCAAGCAGTGTTGAAGGAATAAATGAGTGATTGACTTCCTAGCTTGCGTGCTTATGTACCTGACTCTATATGAGAGATAGTTCTGTTAAGGACCTTATAGGCTCCCAATCATGAGGCTCAAATCCTTTGAGTCAGCTTTGAGAAATGGGTGGAAAGAGCTTAGAAGTCACCAGCCTGGGTTCAAGTCCCAACTTCACCACTTACTAATATATTATTATGAATCCATCACTTAATCTCTCTACACCCTAAGGTTCTCATCTTTCTCTTTGCCACCATTCTCTCCAAGTGCAGTTATGTAGTTATTGCAGCCCAATTAATTGTCAAGAAGTACAGTTTCAACTCTATTATTCCTCTGCTCAAAAATCATAAGTATGTTAGTCACTGTGAACTGGCTACTCAAAAGGGACTCATAAGTATCTTTTCCCTTAGCTTTCTTTACCACTGTGGCAGGAAGTGTAAAATACTCAAAAAATTTCAGCCTCCCCTACAGCTATGGATGGCATGACATATTTCTAGTGAGATGTGAGTGAAAGTTTTAGGAGGGAATTTGTCCCTTTATCCATAACCCTTCTTCCTGCCTGTAGTACAGACATGAGGCTAGAGGTGGAGTAGCCATATTATGACCATGAGGTGACAAATATGAGGACAGAAGCCATGTGTGGAGAATGACAGGGTGGGGCAAATGGAAAGAGCCTGGGTCTCCCATGGCATCACTGAGCCACCATACAGACTCTGGACTGCCTGACCCCTGACTTCTCATTTCATGGATAAACAAACTCCCTTCTCGTTCAGACCACTGTCTGTTATGTTTCTCTGTCATTTGCAGATAAAACAATTCTTATCTGATATAATTTCCTACTGGGTAAAATATGACCTCTTTAAGTCAGTATTAAAAATTCTCTAGAGTCTGGCTTCAACCTTCTTTACAGACTTTTCTTCTACTTCTTCCATTTCCAAATTCTATTATTCATCTAAGCCAAATTGCTTACTGTTCCCACCTCCACTTCAAGACTAGGCTGAAGTATGACCTCTTCCTTCAACAAGTTTTTCTCATAGTACCTGACTGGTGTCATTTCTCATTCCTCAGAACTTTGAGATTTTATAACCCTTATCACTTTCTCTCTGAATTACAGTTATTTAGGTATCTGTCTCATCTCCCCTTTTGTGAACTCCTAAAAGCCTAGTGCACATACATACACAAACACCACCTCAATCTCCACACAGCATCTTGCCCAGTTGGGTCCTCTGTCATAATGGATGGCTGGTAGTACATGTGATTGTTTTGGGTTCTTTCTCTTCATGCTAGATACCAAAGATAATTATTGCTATCTCTTATTTGTCCCTACTGTTGTTTGAATCTTTGTCAGTTGAAACAGTTTTCTTATTCAGATATACATACTTTCCTAACTCTTTTGACCTACTTATGAAAACCTGGGAAAGAGGAGAAATGGCCTTGTTTGTGGTTCTTGGTTTACAGGACTCTTTCCAAGCTGTTTGCTATGCACTGAGCAGAAGCAAGCTTTCACTTCTCTCCTTGGCAGGCAGATTGATCTGTGTTGCTATCATTACTGTCACCGAGCTCCAAATTCAACAATCTTGGGATAAGTAGACTGAAGGAAGCTTTGAATACAAGGACCAAATATGATTTTTGTCTTCTGTGGAGCTCAGCACAGTGCCTTACAAATGCTAGTGACCCAATAAATATTTTTGATTGATTTGAAATTGTAGTTTGAGTCCAAATTTTCCAATAGGGTTTTATTGCTTTGAATTACTGTTCACTCACTTATTATTTATGTGTAGTATTCATACTTTGACTACTTCTCAAACAGATTTGTGGTAACTGAAAGCTACAGGTACACTATAACCATTAAGCCATTCAAGTGAAGTTAAAAAGACAAAATCGAAACAATAATGGCCAAGTGGGGTAGAATCTTAAAGTTCAACTCATTTATTCCTCCCAACAAAATTATGGACTTAGTGTTTTTTTTACAGATGAGAAAGCCAAGGATCAGAGAGGTTGAGTAAATAGGAACAGACCTTACTCTCATGAATTTCAGAGCCCAGAGTCAGACCCAGCATCTGCTGGCTCCATGGTCTGTACTTTACTCTACCTCACATTGCAACAGAACTAGAATTCCACTCACCCTGCCTGCTCTGTTCTCGAGAATGAACTAAAAGACAGAAAAGAGATGGATGATTTAGAAAAATACATTACAACAACCATAAATTAACTAAAATGTTTAGTTCTGTGATGTTTCCTGCAAATTCCTATGCCACTGGCACAATAATGGAATGTCAGGAGTGAAGAGACACTAAAAATCATGTAGTTTTGCTCTCTCCCTTTTTCCAAATGAAGAAACTAGGGAAAGTAAGTTGCCCACGATACTCAATATAAATACTTTATCTATGCCAGCTTATTCCTCCAAGAATTGTTTAATAGCTGGGAGACTCCAACTCCCTTTCTGTCTAGGGATTGGGATTATAATCAAATCCATCTCAAAGGATGGATGTATCCAGTAGGCCCCCATCTATTAAAAGAGCTTTCACAGAAGCCTTAGCAAGCAATGTTTGGTCATCTGTTTTGTTATCTTTGATGGTAACTTTATTTTCATACATGTAGGTGAACCTTCCATTTGGAATTTGTGGTTAAATGGTAAATGAACCCATTACTAATTTTGTAAAGGTAAAAATGCTCTTATGAGCAGGGACGTTTAATTAGAAGGTAAGTAAATGTGGCGGCTAGTCTCCAAAGTTGGCCCCCCAACGCACCATGCTTCCCAGGAATCATTCTCTTTTGTACCCAGGTGATGGTGCATTTGATTCTTGACTGGCCCTGTGTGACCAACAGAATGCAGTAGAAGTGGTACTGCATGACTTTCAAGGCTAAGTCCTAAGAATCCTTGCAGTCTCCCCCTGGGTCTCTTTTTTTTCCCCACCTGGGTCTCTTGATGCTCACTCCTGGGGATTTCCATCTCAGAACCCAACTACTTTGTCTAAGAAGCTGAAGCCACCTGGAGAGGCCATGTGTAGGTGTTCTGGCTGACAGGCCCAGCAGAGCTCTGAACCAATTTCTAATATTAGCTGCCAGTCTTGGGAGTGACTCATCTTAACATCCAACCCAGAGAGTCTTCGGATGACTCTAGTCCCAGGTTACAACCACATGAAAGAGACCAAGGAAGGGCCTCCCAGCTGAGACCAGGCAATCTACAGAACCATGAGTGATAATAATAAATCATTATTTTGTGCTGCTGAGTTTTGAGGTGGTTTGTTATACAGCAATAGATAACAAGCTTCTTTCTGGATGCCCATCCTCTAAGCAGGGGAGTATTTAGAGAAACCCTAACTTTATCTAAAGACTTGCTATTTTTTTTTTACTCCTATCAAGAATAAGGTCAAGAATAGGGCTGACCATGAAAGATTATATGAATGGATTTAGAGATAGGTTCATTTAAGATAGGAATCCTTAAACCTTAATATGTGTCAAACTTTCCTGGGGGCTTATTTACAATGTGGGTTCTAGGGCCCTACCCCAAAGATCTGATTCAAAGGGATCTCAGATGGGATCTAGGAATTAGATTTTTTAAAAGCACTCAAGTGATTCTATCAGAGTAGTCCTGACTTTGTGGAACACTGCGTAAAGATGAGACAGACCAATCACATTTTTGAGTTGATTTGCAGGAGGAAATTGTTACTCCAGGAAATTTTTATAGTTGGCAGCTGTAGCTTTTATAGTCACTCAGTCCATCTTTGTCTAAGACCACACTGCTCAATTCACCCACAATGCTTAAAACACTTCTGGAAATGGCTTTAAGGAATGGGTCTTTAGAGATGTTGCATGTGGCTGAGAGAAGATTCATTCCTCTACCCACCCTCACTACTGGGCTGGCCATAGCTGTGAGATAGCTTGGAGAGACATAATCTCATTTTTGGCCTCCTGCACTATTTTGAGTGTTCCTGTGCTAATCTCTGCACTCTCTGCCCATGACTAAGAACATTCCTGGAGGACCCATAATGACTTTTAACAAAGTCTTAGAAACTTCATCTTTCCCACCCTACTCATTGCCTGACTCTAGTGCATATTTTCTGGGGCCCAGTGGCCAACATTATATCTGTTCAAAGACTAAGATGGCAAATCTGCTTTGCTCTCTTTATTCTGTCAACAGATATTTAGCACATGACTATTACTCCAAAGCACTGGGTGGATTTTGAAGGTTGAAGTGAAGGAAAGATAGAAAGAAAAGGAAGACATTGGTTCCTTTCTGAAGGGTCTCCCTGTTTAATAACATGGCTGGGATTGTCATGACAACAAACCAATACATCCATGTGATAAGATGGGGAAACTAGAACAGCTGAGAGGGACCAAGAGAAAGGAGGCTATTAGCTGTATATGGGCTCAGGGAAGGTATCAAGGAGGTCATCTTAAGAAGATATATAAGATTTTAACAGAGTAATACATGTTGTAAAGGAGAGAAGAAGTGTATTTTAAGAGAGGGGAAAGAAAGAGCAAATATGGGGAGCTGTAAAAAGTATATGTTTGAGGCAAAGCCAAGAGTTCACTTTGGTAAAAATGAAGGACACTGAGAGAGGTGACAAGAGCTAAGAGTGAAAACTTGAGTGGTGGATTGTACAAGACTGTGAATGTCATATCCAGTGGTTGGACCTTTATCCTCTTCATCATGGGGAGCTAGCAGGGAGATTTCAATCATTCAACAAGTCAGGCCTCATTTTAGTCCCTGAGAGGATAACACTTGGAAAAAAATAAAATTAGATGAAAAAGTTCTGCTGTCTTAGAGCTTGCATTCTTGTATGAAGACAAATACAACAAACAAAATAAGCAAAATATGTTGCATGTCAGGTGGTGCCATGGCTAAGTTGTTTCCCAGAAAAAGATATGTTGAAGTCTTAACCCCTGGTACCTGTGTATGCGAACTTATTTGGAAATAATCTTTGCAGATGTAATCAACTTAAGATGATGTCATACTGGATTATGGTGAGCCCTAAATTCAATGGCTGTTGTTCTTGTAAGAAGGTCATGTGATGATGAAGGAAGAGATTAGAGTGATGCATCAGTAAGCCAAGGAACACCAAGTATTCATGTCAACCACCACAAGCCAGGAAAAGGCATGGAACAGGTTCTCCCTTAGAGCCACCAGAAGGAATCAGCCTTTCCAGCACTTTGATTTCAGATTTCTGGCCTCAAGAACTGTGAGACAATAGATTTTTATTGTTTTAAGTCACCCACCCAGTTTGTGGTGATTTGTTACAGCAGCCTTAGGAATATAATATAGATGTTAATAATTGCTAAAAGAAGAAAATGCTGGGAAGGGGAATAGGAAATGCTGGGAGGGTGGGAGGAGTGCTATTTTAAATAGTATTAGAAAGCTTTACCGAGAATAAGACATCAAATCAAAGACCTGGGTGGGTTAAATTTGTAAGCCGTTGGATATTACAAGGAGAATGTTCCTAGCAGGGGAAAGAGAACAGCAAATGCAAAGGTCCTAAGAGAACAGCAAATGCCCAGCCTGTTCTAGAGGAAGCTAAGAGGCAGAAGTAGGGACTAGGAGAAGTAAAGGGCAATGATGTCAGGGGGATTCCAGAGGCCATATCATGTAAGGTCTAATATGCTATTATAAGGATTTTACTTTTACTCTGAGAAAGATGAGGGACTTCTGTAGTGTTGTAAGTAAACTGACAATCTACTTTATGGCTTAAAAGAATCACTCTTTATTGAGAATTGCTGAATGGGTTCAAAGGCCAAGTCAGGGCAGCCAGTGAAAAGGTTATTGCAACAATCCAGGGGAGGGTTATTGTGTCTTGACCCAAGGTGGCAGCAGAAGAGTTGGTGAAAAGTATTCAAATTCTGAATATAATTTGAAAGTTGATCAACAAGATGGGTTAAATATTAAATGTAAGAGAAAGAGAGGGGTCAAGGATGACTTCAAGATATCTGTTTGAATAGTCGAAAAGATGGAGTTATTTATCATTTTGCAGAAAAATGCAAGATGAGGTTTGTGAGAGAATATGAGTTCAGTTTGGGGTATACTGGGTTTGACATACTGATCAAACATCTAAGTAGATGTATTGAATAAGCAGTAGGGTATATGAATCTAGAATTCAGGAGAGTGCTAGGCTGAAAGTAAAATATGAAGTATGTTTAACATAGATGACATTAAAAGCCATGACTGATTAAAGCAAACTAGAGATAAAGCTCACAGACTAAGCCCTGGGGCAACCATCATTAAGATGAGGAGGAGTAATTTAAAAAAAAAGAATGTATGTATCAATATATGTAGACCTGAATCACATTGCTGTAGAGCAGAAATTAACAAAACAGTGTAAATCAACTATACCTCAATTAAAAATAATATTAAAAAAAAGAAAAGATGATGAGGAGTTGAGGTAAAATCAGCAAAGGAGACTAAACTGAAGCTGCTGTGAAGGAGATGAAAAGTGGAAGAGCATGATATCGTGGGAGCCAGGAGAAGAAAGTGTTCCCAGGTGGAAGGAGCTGCATGTGTGTCAAGTATGATGAATACTAAAACTGACCATCGGATCAACAATACTGAGGTTGGTCAAGGGTCATTAGTGATGTTGACAAGAGCAATAGTAATGAGTAGAAGAAGAAAAACATGATTAGCATGTGTCTGTGAGAAAATGGGATGTGAGTTGCACATGATACTGACTTGAGGAATTTTGCTGTAAAGAACAGCAGAGAAATAGGCTTATATCTCAAGGGGGAAGAGTGATCAAGAGAGGATTTTGTTTTAAGTTGGGAAGAATAACAGCATGTGTATAAGATGATAGAAATGATCCAAGTGAGGGAAAGAAACTTGTTTATTATTTTTAGTTAGTTTGCATATATGCAATATATATGTGTATGTGTGTATACACATATATATACACACAAGTTCATTGATCTTCCCCAAATAAAAGCAAACCAAAGTTTAGTTCATTAAGATAACTATGGAATAAATATGAGAAGGTTATGACTATTAATAGTTTGATGTTATTCCTTCTGGACCTGTACTACACACATAAAATCTATCCCATTGATGAAGTGTTCCACCAGTACCTTAACTAAGATGGGCCCCAGCATAATTACATTTGTTGGAAGCACAACCTCTCTTTTCTAAGAGAAGTGCCAAACTAATACTTTATTCCAGGAAAGGAGAATAAATGATGACTTCTGAGGTTTTTTAAAGGAAAACTTGCCTGGACCCCTTGGTGGATTCCCTAGAGATGGAAGAAAGGTGGCAACACTGGGTCTCTGAGCTGGTAGATTCCAGTCTTGACTCTCTCCCTGACAGGGACCTGGAAGTTGCTTAGAGAGTTGAGCATGGAAAGCCACACTCTTAGCTGATGTTAGCTCAAAAGGCATGCAGAGCATCCTCCACTGAGTACCAAGTATAGATGTCTAGGTCAGGGACTTATACTTATAGTATAAGCCAAGTACCACCATCGTAAACCCCACTGTGGGAAGCAAGTCTTCACAGTCACATCTTGTGAAAGTCAGCCACATTCAGCTGCATCATTTGAGGCTGGAAGTTAGATTGACATCCTCTCCCAACACACACATACAGACACAAAACAACCCACACAACACAAACATGTACTATTCACAATTGGCATTCACGAGGCTCTAAGGTTTTAGGACAATTTTGGGGATGGGCAACCAAAAGTGAGAGAACTTCGATTTTCTTGTACTAAGGCTCAAATGGTCAGCTGGGAAAAATAAAGAGGGGTATGATGATATAATACTATGAATTTATTATTTGTTTATTTTTTCCAAGAAATGCAGGCTTTAATTGAATTCTGTAATATAACATTTGAGTTTTGAATGATAAGAGCAATAATTCTAGATAATACTTGCTATAAAATAGTTCCAAAGTTTTCTAATACAGCAGTTAAATATACTCATTTGGACTACAAACAAATGTGAGAAAATGCTAACATACTCTGCTCCTTTCCCCCTTTCCCATCTTCAAGCTGCAGAAGGTGGCAAAGGAGTTTTTACAGATGCTTTTCTATCTTGGGTTGGGAATAATGACGCCATGTCCATAGCCACAGTGTTCTGTCAAATTGCTTGTAATGCCATGGAGAAAAATCACATAACCAATTACTTGTAATCATAGGGACCCTGCCAACAAACTTAAATTCTTCCTTCTCTAAAATATTTCTTGGTAGATAGTCCTAGTTAATATATTCTTTTTTTTTTTTTTTTTTTTTTTTTTTTTTTTGCGATACGCGGGCCTCCCACTGCTGTGGCCTCTCCCGCTGCAGAGCACAGGCTCCGGACGCGCAGGCTCAGCGGCCATGGCTCACGGGCCTAGCCGCTCCGCGGAATGCGGGATCTTCCCAGACCGGGGCACGAACCCGTGTCCCCTGCATCGGCAGGCGGACTCTCAACCACTGCGCCACCAGGGAAGCCCCTAATACATTCTTTCTCTATTTAAATTTCCATTTTTTTTCCCTCAATGCTCCTTGACCATACTTTACTTCAAGTAATCTCTCCTATCTCCCAGTCTACTCAAGAGGCACCAAGGCTCAGTAGGTGTAGGGAATGTGGTGTAATGAAGACCCACAGGCTGTGGACTAAAACTAGTCTTACTTCAGATTAATAGTTCACTATTAATGTCCTTGCCATTCATAGAGAGTGCTTTGGGCAAAGTACTTAACCTCTCTGATTTGCTTCTTACATTAAAATGGAGATGAGACCTAATGACTTCAGAACATCCAGCAACAATGTCCCGCACAAATGCTAATGCTATTTTTATTGGTATTATTATCAATATTAACCCAATAATCTCATTTCTAAAAGATCTCAAAGTCCTTTAAAAATCACTAAGTTTAAAATACCTCAGTATTATCTATATCCTTCTCTCTCTCTATATATAATGGATATATAGGTATCTATATACCTATATCTCTATACAGATGGATACAGATGGATATAGAGATTTTCTCTCTCTCTGTCACTCTGTCTCTGTAATTTTATTTTATTTATTTTTATTTATTTGTTTTAATTTTTGAATTTTATTTATTTTTTTGTACAACAGGTCCTTCTTAGTCATCAGTTTTATACACATCAGTGTATACATGTCAATCCTAATTGCCCAATTCATCAAACCCCCACCCCCAACCCCCAACCGCTTTCCCCCCTTGGTGTCCATATGTTTGTTCACTACATCTGCGTCTCAATTTCTGCCCTGAAAGCCGGTTCATCTGTACCATTTTTCTAGGTTCCACATATATGCACTAACATACGATATTTGTTTTTCTCTTTCTGACTTACTTCACCCTGTAGACAGTCTCTAGATCCATCCACGTCTCTACAAATGACCCAATTTCGTTCCTTTTTATGGCTGAGTAATATTCCATTGTATATATGTACCACATCATCTTTATCCGTTCATCTGTCAATGGGCATTTAGGTTGCTTCCATGACCTGGCTATTGTAAATAGTGCTGCAATGAACATTGGGGTGCATGTGTCTTTTTGAATTATTATTTTCTTTAGGTATATGCCCAGTAGTGGGATTGCTGGATCATATGGTAATTCAATTTTTAGGTTTTTAAGGAACCTCCATACTGTTCTCCATAGTGGCTGTATCAATTTACATTTCCACCAACAGTGCAAGAGGGTTCCCTTTTCTCCACACCCTCTTCAGCATTTATTGTTCATAGATTTTCTGATGATGCCCATTCTAACTGGTTTGAGGTGATACCTCATTGTAGTTTTGATTTGCATTTCTCTAATAATTAGTGATGTTGAGCAGCTTTTCATGTGCTTCTTGGCTATCTGTATGTCTTCTTTGGAGAAATGTCTATTTAGCTCTTTTTTGGATTGCATTGTTTGTTTTTTTTAATATTGAGCTGCATGAGCTGTTTATATATTTTGGAGATTAATCTTTTTTTTTTTTTTTTTTTTTTTTTGCGGTACGCGGGCCTCTCACTGTTGCGGCCTCTCCCGTTGTGGAGCACAGGCTCCGGACGCACAGGCTCAGCGGCCATGGCTCACGGGCCTAGCCGCTCCGCGGCATGTGGGATCTTCCCAGACCGGGGCACGAACCCGCGTCCCCTGCATCGGCAGGCGGACTCTCAACCACTGCGCCACCAGCGAAGCCCCTTGGAGATTAATCTTTTGTCTGTTGATTCATTTGCAAATATTTTCTCCCATACTGAGGGTGGTCTTTTCATCTTCTTTATGGTTTCCTTTGCTGTGCAAAAGCTTTTGAGTTTCATTATGTCCCACTTGTTTATTTCTGTTTTTATTTCCATTGCTTTAGGAGGTGGATCAAAAAAGATCTTACTGTGATTTATGTCAAAGAGTTTTCTTCCTATGTTTTCCTCTAAGAGTTTTATAGTATCTGGTCTTTCATTTAGTTCTTTAGTCCATTTTGGGTTTATTTTTGTGTATTGTGTTAGGGAGTGTTCTACTTTCATTCTTTTACATGTAACTGTCCAGTTTTCCCAGCACCACTTACTGAAGAGACTGTCTTTTCTCCATTGCATATCCTTGCCTCCTTTGTCATAGATTAGTTGACCATAGGTGCATGGGTTTATCTCTGGCCTTTCTATCTTGTTCCACTGATATATGTTTCTGTTTTTTTTGTGCCAGTACCATATTGTCTTGATTACTGTAGCTTTGTAGGATAATCTGAAGTCAGGGAGTCTGATTCCTCCAGCTCCGATTTCTTCCCTCAAGACTGCTTTGGCTATTCGGGGTCTTTTGTGTGTCCAAGCAAATTTTAAGATATTTTTGTTCTAGTTCCATAAAAAATGCCACTGGTAATTTGAATGGGATTGCATTGAATCTGTACCTTGCTTTGGGTAGTATAGTCATTTTCACAATATTGATTCTTCCAATCCAAGAACATGGTATATCTCTCCATCTGTTGGTATCATCTTTAATTTCTTTCATCAGTGTCTTTTAGTTTTCTGCATACAGGTCTTTTGTCTCCATAGGTAGGTTTATTCCTAGGTATGGTAATGGTAATGGCAATGGTAAATGGGAGTGTTTCCTTAATTTCTCTTTCAGACTTTTCATCATTAGTGTATGGGAATGCAAGAGATTTCTGTGCATTAATTAATCCTGCAACTTTACCAAATTCATTGATTACCTCTAGTAGTTTTCTGGTGGCATCTTTAGGAGTCTCTATGTATAGTATCATGTCATCTGCAAATAATGACAGTTTTACTTCTTCTGTTCCAATTTATATTACTTTTATTTCTTTTTCTTCTCTGATTGCTGTGGCTAGGACTTCCAAAACTATGTTGAATAATAGTGGTGAGAGTGCACAGCCTTGTCTTGTTCCTGATCTTAGAGGAAATGCTTTCAGTTTTTTACCATTGAGAATGATGTTTGCTGTGGGTTTGTCATATATGGCCTTTATTATGTTGAGGTAAGTTCCCTCTATGCCCACTTTCTGGAGAGTTTTTATCATAATCGGTGTTGAATTTTGTCAAAAGCTTTTTCTGCATCTATTGAGATGATCATATGGATTTTCTTCTTTAATTTGTTAATATGGTGTATCACATTGATTTATTTGCATATATTGAAGAATCCTTGCATCCCTGGGATAAATCCCACTTGATCATGGTGTATGATCCTTTTAATGTGTTGTTGGATTCTGTTTGCTAGTATTTTGTTGAGGATTTTTGCATCTTTATTCATCAGTGATATTGGTCTGTAATTTTGTTTTTTTGTAGTATCTTTGTCTGGTTTTGGTATCAGGGTGATGGTGGCCTCATAGAATGAGTTTGGGACTGTTCCTTCCTCTGCAATTTTTTGGAAGAGTTTGAGAAGAATGGGTATTAGCTGTTCTCTAAATGTTTGATAGAATTCACCTGCGAAACCATCTGGTCCTGGACTTTTGTTTGTTGGAAGATTTTTAATTGCAGTTTCAGTTTCATTACTTCTGACTGGTGTGCTCATACATTCTATTTCTTCTTGGTTCAGTCTTAGAAGGTTATACCTTTCTAAGAATTTGTACATTTCTTCCAGATTGTCCATTTTATTGGCATCGATAGAGTTGCTTGTAGTAGTCTCTTAGGATGCTTTGTATTTCGGTGGTGTCTGTTGTAACTTTTTCTTTTTCATTTCTAATTTTACTGATTTGAGTCCTCTCCCTCTTTTTCTTGATGAGTCTGGCTAATGGTTTATCAATTTTGTTGATCTCCTCAAAGAATTAGCTTTCAGTTTTATTGATCTTTGTTATTGTTTTCTTTGTTTCTATTTCATTTTTTTTTTCTGCTCTGATCTTTATGATTTCTTTCCTTCTACTAACTTTGGTTTTTGTTTGTTCTTCTTTTTCTAGTTCCTTTAGGTGTAAGGTTAGATTGTTTATTTGAATTTTTTCTTGTTTCTTGAGGTAGGCTTGTATACCTATAAACTTCCCTCTTAGAACTGCTTTTGCTGCATCCCATAGTTTTTGGGTCATCGTGTTTTCATTGTCATTTGCCTCTAGGTATTTTTTGATTTCCTCTTTGATTTCTTCAGTGATCTCTTGGTTATTCAGTAACATATTGTTTAGCCTCCATGTGTTTGTGTGTTTTACGTTTTTTTTCCCCTGTAATTCTTTTCTAATCTCATAGCATTGTGGTTGGAAAATGTGCTTGATATGATTTCAATTTTCTTAAATTTACTGAGGCTTGATTTGTGACCCAAGATGTGATCTATCTTGGAGAATGTTCCATGTGCACTTGAGAAGATAGTGTAACCTGCTGTTTTTGGATGGAATATCCTATAAATATCAATTAAATCTATCTGGTCTATTGTGTCATTCAAAACTTTTGTTTCCTTATTTATTTTCATTTTGGATGACCTGTCCATTGGTGTAAGTGAGGTCTAAAGTCCCCCACTATTATTGTGTTACTGTTGATTTCCTGTTGTATAGTTGTTAGCAGTTGCCTTATGTATTGAGGTGTTACTATGTTGGGAGCCTATATATTTATAATTGTTATATCTTCTTCTTGGATTGATCCCTTGATCATTATGTAAAGTCCTTCCTTGTCTCTTGTAACATTCTTTATTTTAAAGTCTATTTTACCTGATATGAGTATTCCTACTCCAGCTTTTTTTTGATTTCCATTGGCATGGAATATCTTTTTCCATCCCCTCACTTTCAGTCTCTATGTGTCCCTAGGTCTGAAGTGGGTTTCTTGTAGACAGCATATAGATGGGTCTTGTTTTTGTATCCATTCAGCAAGACTGTGTCTTTTGGCTGGAGCATTTAATCCATTCACGTTTAAGGTAATTATCGATATGTATGTTCCTATGACCATTTTTTAAATTGTTTTGTTTTTGTTTTTGTAGGTTCTTTTCTTCTCTTGTGCTTCCCATGTAGAGAACTTCCTTTAGCATTTGTTGTAGAGCTGGTTTGGTGGTGCTGAATTCTCTTAGCTTTTGCTTGTCTGTAAAGGTTTTGATTTCTCTATCTAATCTGAATGAGATACTTGCCAGGTAGAGTAATCTTGGTTTTAGTTTCTTCCCTTTCATCACTTTAAGTATATCATGCCACTCCCTTGGCTTGTAGAGTTTCTCCTGGGAAATTAGCTGTTAACCTTATGGGAGTTCCCTTGTATGTTATTTGTCATTTTTCCCTTTCTGCTTTCAATAATTTTTCTTTGTCTTTATATTTTGCCATTTTGATTACTATGTGTCTCAGTGTGTTTCTCCTTGGGTTTATCCTGTATGGGACTCTCTGTGCTTCCTGGACTTGGGTGGCTATTTCCTTTCCCATGTTAGGGAAGTTTTCGAGGATAATCTCTTCAAATATTTTCTCAGGTCCTTTCTCTCTCTCTTTTCCTTCTGGGACCCCTATAATGTGAATGTTGCTGTGTTTAATGTTGTCCCAGAGGTCTCTTATGCTGTCTTCGTGTCTTTTTATTCTTTTTTCTTTATTCTGTTCTGCAGCTTTGAATTCCACCATTCTGTCTTCCAGGTCACTTATCTGTTCTTCTGCCTCAGTTATTCTGCTATTGATTCCTTCTAGTGTAGTTTTCATTTCAGTTATTGTATTGTTCGTCTCTGTTTGTTTGTTGTTTAATTCTTCTAGGTTTTTGTTAAACATTTCTTGCATCTTCTCCATCTTTGCCTTCATTCTTTTTCTGAAGTTCTGGATCATCTTCACTATCATTATTCTGAATTCCTTTTTTTGGAAGGTTGCCTATCTCCACTTCATTTAGTTTTTTTTTTTCTGGGGGTTTATCTTCTTCCTTTATCTGGTACATAGCCCTCTGCCTTTTCATCTTGTCTATCTTTTTGTGAATGTGTTTTTTGTTCCACAGGCTGCAGGATTGTAGTTCTTCTTGCTTCTACTGTCTGTCCTCTGGTGGATGAGGCTATCTAAGAGGCTTATACAAGTTACCTGATGGGAGGGACTGGTGGTGGGTAGAGCTGACTGTTGCTCTGGTGGGCAGAGCTCAGTAAAACTTTAATCTGATTGACTGATGTTGGGTGGGGCTGGGTTCCCCCTCTGTTGGTTTTTTGGCCTGAGGTGACCCAACACTGAGCCTACCTGGGCTCTTTGGTGGGGCTAATGGCGGACTCTGGGAGGGCTCAAGCCAAGGAGTACTTCCCAGAACTTCTGCTGCCAGTGTCCTTGTCCCCATGGTGAGCCACAGCCACCACCTGACTCTGCAGGAGACCCTCCAACACTAACAGGTAGGTCTGGTTCAGTCTCCCCTGGGGTCACTGCTCCTTCCCCTGGGTCCTGATGCACACACCACTTTGTGTGTGCCCTCAAAGAGTGGAGTCTCTGTTTCCCCCAGTCCTATCGAAGTCCTGCAATCAAATCCCACTAGCCTTAAAAGTCTGATTCTCTAGGAATTCCTCCTCCCATTGCCGGACCCCCAGCTTGGGAACCTGACGTGGGGCTCAGAACCTTCACTCTAGTGGTTGGACCTCTGTGGTATAAGTGTTATCCAGTCTGTGAGTCACCCACCCAGCAGTTATGGGATTTGATTTTACTGTGATTGTGGCCCTCCTACCATTTCATTGTGACTTTTCCTTTTTCTTTGGATGTGGGGTATATTTTTTGGTGAGTTCCAGTGTCTTCCTCTTGATGATTGTCCAGCAGCTAGTTGTGATTCTTGTGTTCTCACAAGAGGGAGTGAGAGCACTTCCTTCTACTCTGCCATCCTGGTTCCTAATCAATACTACGATTTATGAAACAGTTTTTTATTAATTTATTTATATTTATATGTGTTGTACATGTCTAAATACAGATATCTTTGTATATATTATATATAAATATATATGCACATATATAACATAGATAATACTGCATGTGTTATATTATTTTGCAAGTTTCTTTCATTCTGTTTTTTTTTTGTTGTTGTTGTTGTTTTCTTTTTAGCCAAAAATACAAGATAGGTACCTATTTTAAAGTCAGGGCTTATATGTCTATTCTTTCTCTTCAGCCACTGTGAAAGTATTCCACAGTATCCAACCATGGCCCTATTAATGAGCCTTTAGAATACTTCTGTTTCTTTACTACTGCTTCTAACATTTTGCACTTGAGCAAGCATCCCAATAGGATATGTTTCTAGAAGTGGAACTACAGAGTCAAAAAGTCACAGACTTGTAATTTTGATGGATTCTGCCAAATTGTTCTTCCCTGAGCTGTCTCCCTATCACAATAGTACAAGATGTTCCTTTTCTCCCTTAGCTTTGCCAACCCAGATATTATCAGTATTTAAAAATTTTGCCAATCTGGTATGTAAAAAATGCTATCTCACTGTGACTGAGTTTGCATTTTCCTGATTGCTAGTGAGGTTCATCAGTTTTTCATATGTTTATTTGCCTTTTGTATTTTCATGTGACTTGCCTATTCTTACCCTTTGCTCTTTTTTTCTATTATATAAGACTCATATTGATTTTGATGAGTTTGTTATACATTATGAATGTTAACTATTTTTCTGTTTCATGTGTTGCAAATATTTTTTTCTATTTTATCATTTGTTTTTTAAGTGTGTTATTAGAGACTTTTGCTGGCATACAGAAACTTCCATTTTTAAGATATAGAATCTGTAAATCTTTCCCTTTGTCGTTTCTGGGTTTTGTCCTTGCTTGGGAAATCCTTCTTTAGCATAATATTATAAAAACATTATTCTATTAATTTAATCATTGTGGGTTTTTTTTTAAACATTTATGCCTATAATCCATCTCAGAATTATTCTTAGTCTGTTTTGTGATGAAGTGATCTAACATTTTCCAGTTACTCAATTTATTGAATAAATCATGCATCACCACTTATTTGAAATGCAACTAAGTTCTTCCGTGTGTATGGGTCTGTACTGTGCTTTCTCTTTCAGTTTCTCTCTTCATCTATTCATGCACCAATACCACAGGGTTAATTGTTGCTATTTTATCATTTGATATATTTTTACATCTAACTTTTTATTTTTTATTTTTTTAAAAATATTTATTTATTTATTGTGGCTGAGCTGGCTCGTAGCTGTGGCACACATGATCTTTGTTGCGTCATGAGGGATCTTTAGTTGTGGCAGGCGGGCTCTTAGTTGTGGCATGCAGGCTCATTAGTTGCAACATGCGGACTCTTAGTTACAGCATGCATGTGGGATCTAGTTCCCCGACCAGGGATCAAACCCTGGCCCCCTGCACTGGGAGCACAGAGTCTTACCCACTGGACCACCAGGGAAGTGCACATCTATCTTTTTTAAAATCATGCTTCTACCTAGGTCTTTTATCTACTTATTTATTTTTTATTTCTTAAACCTACTGGATATGCCAATAAGCAGGGTTTTCTATCAGAGATTGAGTAGGGAGTTGGCAGTCAATTTCAGAACACCAGGAGTACCACAGTAAGAAAGCCTTCTGTCTAAAATATAGTGTATTAATAGAAAACTACAGTAAGGAGATAAATGTCATTGAAAAGATAGTTTGTTATTCACAGCTCCCAAGGGGAGGGGGCATGCCACATGATGGGGAGCTATATGGGGGAGCACCAAGGTCTGCCAGGAAGGAGATAGGAAGGAGGGAACTGAGGGCAAGAGCCCTTATTATGGTTTCCATGGGAAGGAACCAGGGAGTCAGGATAAGATTGAACATTGGCTAGTTTGAATAAATTCAGCAGGTTCTTGAGCATAAGGGTTATTCCTAGTTGGCTGGTACCTGGCCATGGTGTGATTAGAGCACATGGATAATGACCCTGAGTGTGAGAGTCCAATAAAGGAGGTAGTAGAGGTATAGACTATGGATTAGTTTGTTTGCATATGGAAAGCATACTCACAGGCAAGATGTTTACTATCTAAGAATTGGCTATCCTTGGGAGAGAGAGTCCCCAGATCAACAAGGGCCCAGATGTCAAAGCATCAGAATACAGAATATAAATGACATAGTTAATACACCATCACTCAAGGAGTACCAGCTGCAGTGAATTTCACTCCTCTACATGTGTTACTGCCTTTAAAAAAAAAATGAATTCCTCTCTCTAACATGGATTTCGGGAGATTCTTTGCATTCCATTCCTGCTCCTCATACTTGTTGATGTCCATGTGGAATGCCTCCAGGATTCTGCTGGGAGCAATTGGCTCTCCTCTCTGCAGAGAGATTTTCTTTGGTCTCCTTTAGGTCTCTCTGTTCTCTAGTCTTCACTTCCTGCCAAACCTGTCTTATTTGTTCTCTATTATTCAGAAACTCCTCAAAATTTCTGTTCATTCTTATATTCCAGAGCTTTAACTGATTTCATTCTTTGCTTTATACCTCTTTGCTCATTTTAATAATATTAGGAGGTTGAGGAGAGGTAAAGGTGTTCTCAGTACCACCATCTTGAACAGGGATCCCCTCATAGGTTTAGTCAAATGGGAGAGGGAGAGGATAAAATCTATGTGTTAGAAAGATAGTCTTGGCAGCAGTAAGGAAGATGAGTAGAGGAGGGAGAGAATGGAGATAGGGAGACCACTTAGAAGACTTATGCAACTATTTGTAATATTGGAATCCCTAATGATTCCAATTCTAGTGGTTTATCCTGATAAGATAAGCAGAGCTACACATAAGAAGATTTGTAAAAAGAATACTCCTCATAGCATGAAGTTCAAACCTGAATTAATGAGACTCTCACTCAGGCAGAGCACCCTGTTTGTCAGTGCATGAATAGTTATAAATTTGAAAAGCATTTATTCGGCCCATATTATGCATTAAAATCCTGATAAAAGCAGAGGGTCCTCAAATCTTGCAACAATCTTGTTGGGTAATCAAAGAAATGTTTGGGTTATAGAAGATATCAGATCAAAGGCTCTTAGAAGCACAACCTACACTAAGTTCTAGGCCTTACCCTGAATCTATGTCTTTGAAATCCCAGTGGGATTAAGTCTTGGATTCAGAATTTTCAAATTTCTGCAAGCAATTCCCATGTACCACCAACTTTGGGAACCACTGTGTTTTTATACCTTGTTACCTCTCTACATTCTTGGAAATGGACAAGTAGACAGAAAATGTGAAAAGTTTAGCTGACTAATTAAAGACCTTCACAACAGACAATGATATGTAGGAGACAGGTTTTAAAATGACTCAATACTAAAACAATGTATTTGCAGTGTCACAGTAATGCTGTGTCCTGAACCCTGGATGGTGTACCGGCACACCTGAGGGACAGGTGGCCAATGAGATGTATGCTTGCTTCAGTCTGACTCTTTGACACCAACCTATTCTCAGGGTACCTTGAAGGAGCTGAAGTAGTTCTGTTAATGCACTACAGAGAATAAAAACTGTGAGTTTATAAATAGAAGGATCACCATGTAGTAGTATGGTCAGGGAAGAGGAAATGGTTATAATAATAGCAATCATTTACTGAGCACTTATTTTGAGCCAAGAGCTGTACTTAAATGCATTAACCACATTTATTTCATAAATGCTTATAATAAGCACATAGGAACTGGTTTTAGTCAAGCTAGGCTGCATATGATGAGGTAGCAAACAATCTCAAAATAGCAGTGGCTTAACATGACAAAGGTTTGGGGTCTTCCCTGGTGGTGCAGTGGTTGAGAGTCCGCCTGCCTCTCGTGCCCCGGTTCGTGCCCCGGTCCGGGAAGATCCCACATGCCGTGGAGCGGCTGGGCCCCTGAGCCATGGCCGCTGAGCCTGCGTGTCTGGAGCCTGTGCTCCGCAACGGGAGAGGCCACAACAGTGAGAGGCCCGCGTACCGCAAAAAAAAAAAAAAAAAAAAAAAAAAAAAAAAAGACAAAGGTTTGTTTCTTGCTAATACCTCATGTTCACTTGAGGTTTAGCAGAGGACTCTTCCATGTCATTCTCACTCAAAGACATTGGCTGATGAAGTCCTCACCATTTGGAATGTAACTGGTTGCCAAAGCTGAGAGAACGGAAGAAAGAGAAGAATGCATCAACTCTTCTGTGTGGCTACCCTGAAGTGACCCTCCTCACTTCCAGTTTTTGGCCAAGGCAATTCACATAGTCAAATGCACCTTAATGGGAACAGGAAGTGAAATTTCTCAAGTGACAAGAGTCACAGAACTGGTGAGCTGTACTAATATCTGCCACAGTATTGTATTGTTAGCTCTTATTTTAAAATGAAGGAAGAACCCAACTATTAGAATGGCTAAAATTTCAGAAACCTGATAATACCAAGTGCTGACAAAGATGTTGAGCAATTAGAACTTTTATGCATTCCTGGTAGGAATGCAAAATGGTACAGACACCTTGAAAAGCAGTTTCTTTTAAAGTTAAGCATATACTTACTATATTGAACATCAATCCCTCTTATGAGTTTTTACCCTAGAGCATTTTTTCTCAAATGGAGGTGATTTTGCCCCCCAAGGGGCATTTGGCAATGTAAGGAGATGTTTTTTGTTTTGGTTGTCACACTGGGTCAATGGACACTACTGGTACCTAATGGGTAAATCCAGCAATGTTGCTAAACATCTGCAATGGACAGGACAGCCTCCTACATAAAATAATTACCCCACTTAAAAGCCCATTTAATAATTAATAGTATGGTGGTTGAAAAATTCTGCACTAGAGAAATGAAAAATTATGTTCACACAAAAAGCTATACATGAGTGTTTATAAGAGCATTATCCATAATAACTGAAAACAACCTAATGTCCTTCAACAGATAAATGGATGAACAAACTGTGCTACACCCACACAATGGAATACTACTCAGCAATAAAAAGAAATGAACTGCTGATGCATGCAACAACATGGATGAATCTAAAATATATTACACTAAGCAAAGGAAACCAGTGTCAGAAAATTACTTATTGTACTTCATTTATATGATGTTATGGAAAGGACAGGACTATAGAGATGGAGAACAATGGTTTCCAGGGGTAAAATGTGGCAGAGAGTAGAGCAGGAGCATTTGAGTACAAAGTGGCTACATGAGGGAGGTATTGGAGATGATGGAATTGTTATGTATCCTGATTTTAATTGTGGTTACACAAATCCACACATGTGCTAAAACTCATTGTACTATACACCCCCCCCCAAAAAAGTGGAGTTTTATTGTATGTAAATCATTTTTTTAAGTTGAAAAAATTTTAAAAAGTGAAAAAGACAAAGGAAGAGGGCCTGAGAGACTTGTCTGTGACACAAAGCTTGAAGTGGTGGAGTATGGAATAGAAAACAGATCCGTACAGCATTCTTCCCTATTACATAAAGCTGTCTACACAAGGAGGGACAGTGAGCTATGAGCAGAGCATAAATGACTTTTAGGATCAAAGATATTTGTTGATCAATTGTGTTGACTGTTGTGAGTGTTAAGTTCATTCATGGTAACTTGTATACCCTTGTAATGATACCATGATTCTGTCTAAAATCCAGACACAGATTAAAACCACCCTCCTCATTCTGAGTACCCCTCACCCCACTCATACAGGATGCTCAAGGGTAACTGTGGAGACATGCCAACAAGGGCATGATGCAACATCCTTAGGTATAGTAGACAGGCTATAGGAATGATAGAAGCAGACACTGAGTTTCATGTTATAGTGCTATTTCAACTCACATCTACATTTTATTTTTTCAGGCCTTTGTTTTGTAATACTCTCAACAACTTTTAGCTCTAATAGTAAGCAGTTGCCGGAAGTGCCATAAACAAAACAAGGAAGAGCTGAATATCAGTGTTTTCAGCATATTTTACATTTGGAACTAGGTTAATATAATACACCATGTTAATAATGAGATCATATTTAAGAATCCAGCTCTCTCTCTCATTTGATATTTTTGGTGCTTGTGGTCAGAGGCTATTCTAATCAGCTCTGCTCACCTCCCAATATTTTAATTGCTGAAACAATTATTATTGCTTAAGAAATAATTTGAAAAGGACTAGAATAAAAGAATGGAGAAAGGAAACGTGAGTTTTGGATTTTTTTAAAATAATTACTCCCAGAGTAGGTGCTACGATGGCAATTTTAAAAATGGAATTAATAAATAAGTGTTGGGGTTGGACACTACCTCCACTAGGACTAGGGTCATAAATGAACACAAAACTGACTCTTGGAGTCCATGGGAAACTTTTCCAAGCAATGCCATCTTCTGTCAATTTCCAGAAGGAATGGGCTTATCTCTCAAGTTCAGCAGCAACTGTATAGTTCTGTCCATGAAAGCCACAGTCTTTTAACATTGCTTAGCGTCCTTTGAGGATTTACATATATAAAAACAGACTTAGAGCACTGGTCTGGCTTTCCAGGGAATGAACACACATTCATCCCACAGAAGGCACAGAAAGGTCATCAAACAAATTATGCTGATTACAAGCCATGGTGAGCTGGGTCTTTTTCTTCCCCAGAGAAAGGAGGGTTGATGAATATGAAAAGAAAAGGGGACACACATTAATTAGGAACATGTTTCATGTCAGACATTTTTAGACTCATTGTCCTACATGCCTATAAATTCCTCCCCAAACTCTGTTTATCAGTCAAGGTTCAGTTGCAGAACATAAACACCTGTTTGGTCACTTAAAGTTATTTAACACAGCTTGAAACATCACTGGAGGACTGTAGGCTGGGTTTTCAGGAATGATTCCGAGAACAGCATTGTGGAAACCAGGGGAACTGCTCCTGCTACCACATTCAGAAGGAATGGAACCAGAGGACCACTCCAGCCAGCACAATTGCCTCTCAAAACCCCCACAGCCAGTCATGAACAATGGAACTCTGTTGAAGAAAAGCCCAGTGTCTCCACAACCATACTTAACAACAACACAAGCCAGAAATGAACAATTGTTCTCTGCCTTGCATCTGCATTCCAAATCCTACACAGGTGAATCTTATTGGTAGAATGTAATTCCCTTCTGAATACTAGCTGCAAGGGAGTCTGGGAAGTGTAGCTTTTACTTTTCCAGCCACTGCAATGCTGAGAAGCCCAGAAGGATGCTGAATGCCAACTACCCAATTCACTACACCCTGTGAAGTATTTAATGCTACTCTTTATATGAAGAAACAGAAGACCAGAGAAGTTAGATAACGTTAACAAGATTATACAAGCCAGCATTACTAGCAGTTAAGTGCTAGCAGTACTAGCATTTAAACTTACATTAATCTGTTACCAAAGTTATTTATTGGGTGCTTACTCTGTTCTATACATTATTCTAAGTGCCTTCAAATATTTATTTAATCTTTAACTCTGTTACATAAGTATTAAATCCCTTATTTTTCAGATAAGAGAAACAAAATACAGAGACATTAATAAACTTCTATAAATCAAATAGTCAATAAGGAATAGAACTAGCATTCTTAGATGATGTTCTTCAATGCTTCTCCTCTTTCCTCTGCAGCATGTGCAGTCTTGACCGTGGGTTTATGACCAGCACGATTGTTGATAACCACCTCCCAACAAACTTCCCTGGACACTAACATTCCATTGGTTTATGGAATAGGGTGATAATCCTCTGAAAGCCATTTTTGTGGTCTTAGCTAACTGGTGTGGAATATCTGGGGACTCTTAAGAGCCAAATATTCAGTATGGTACTGGTAAAAATCTAACAACTGGTTCTCTGAAAATAAGATCTGTGATCTTGGGGCCTTTGCCAATTTCCATGGTATAAATACTCCCACTCTGATCAATTTCAAGGTACCAATATGATATCAACCAGCTCATAAAATTCCTGAATATTTAACAATTGACTCTTGCAAATCCAGAATGAGCCAGATCCAGATAACACCACAAATAATCTTTGTTGTTCAGGGCTCAAGATACCCTTGCAAGAAAACTTAAATCCTTTTCTACATTTGGATTTCTGGCATGTACTGAGATACCTAAATGCTTGGAGATGTCCTGATAGAAGGCAGATAGAAAGGAGAGGCAAAGACGTCTCTGAGGAAAAAGCACAGTAAATTTAGCATGAGCCTAGCAGGATGGGCTTGATAGTGTCTGAGGGAACAATGATTTGGGGTGCTGTTCTTGAATTCCCCTGGGCTAACAACAAGCACTAGAAAGGAGAGAAAATTGAATTGTTAGGAATTCAAGACAGTTTGTGGGGGAGCCACCTCCCCACACGTAGGTAAGTAATGAAGCTGACAAAACTCTATGACTAAGGTTCCAAGTCATTCTTTGGACTAGCTCCTATTCTTTTTGCTAGAAGGAGGAGGAAGCATTTCCATTCCAGAGACTCATGTGAACACCAGCCATGCCATGGTGCTCCATAGAGAAGACTGAGTGTAACCACTGCCTTTCTCTTCTCCAGGTCTTTCACATGCTATTTCCTAGCTGGAGATGTTTTTCCTACTCCCCTACTGATGAAAATTCTATTCCTCAGTCAAAATTCAAATGTCATCTTGTTCAATATACTTTCCCAAAGTCTTAAGAGTTGGAATTAGTCATTCTTTCCTTTGCTTATATTCTCTTTTAAATTACCTGTTTCATTCTTACTGGCATTATCATTAACTGCCTACACATGATTTTTTGACAGTAGATGGTGAACTCTCTGAGGGTAGGACTGGTAGCACATTTGTATCTGCAACTTTTCTTACATAAGCAAATGCTCACTAAGAATGCTGGCATTGCTAATACAGTGTGCAGAGGAGCATCTGATATGAAAATGCACTTCCAAAAAAAATTTGGGAGGGAGCTAGAGGGGAAGAAATTAAGGTGGGGAGGAAGGGAAGGAGGAAGTATAGAAGAAAGGGAGAGAGGGCAAAAAGATGGGAAGAAAGGAGGGAAAGATGTTTACCTCCTAACTCGTTCGTTATTTGGCCCAAAGATTGGGGGTACATTTTTTTCCCCATAATTTGAGATTAAAAACATGGTTTTAGAGGAAAGCAAATAATCCCTTTAGAACATCTTAGAGCTACCTACTTGAGAACCTTTTCATGACGTAAGTGTAAGTCTTTCTGTATTTCCTATTGCGAATCATCATTTTAGGGATATGCATGTTCTCCATGAGAAGTATTCACCAGAGGGATTGTCCTTGGCAAAGCCATTGATCAGAGCCTAAAGCATTGTTTCAGTCAATGTGTCAATGCCTCCTTGATAGAAAATTCTTCTATTATGCAAACGCCTTCATCACCTTGTGCTTCTCTGAGTACATCAATAAGTGCTCATATATGATATATGTGTGCTTACAGCGTATATAATACATTGGATGTATGTAGTGTTTTGTTTTCCATGCCTGAAAGAATAACTGATTTATTTCATAGCTTTTATGGATGGTTTTATTATTCTTAACTATCCATTATTTTTGCATGCATATTTTATAGCACCTTGATGGACTTATTTGATTTGACCCAGAGTTTTAATGACAGCACAGTCATAGGAAGTGCACATTAACTTACACAAATCATTTATTCAAGTCACTTCAGAGTGTGATCCTCCCCTAAGGTGATTTGTGGACTGCCAGCCCTTTCATGATGGGCAAAATAGCATAGCATGCACTATAAAGCCATGGCCCAGGAAAAGCTAGTGGTGATTCCTGGATCAGCAGGGCAATCTCCTTGAAGGGGCTGTTAATTGTATAAATAGAGTTAGCCATAACTGTATCACTGGATTCAGTTTGATGTGATTCTTTTCTTCTGAATCTCAACTTCCTTATAGGGAGAGTGTAAGACAGAGCATAGTGATGGTAGGTCAGATTCTTAAGAAAATCTTAAAAGATCATGCAGCAGTGGAATGGTCTAAATAAATACTAATTAAAGAATGATATGGGCAGGAAGGGCTGAGGCTTCATTTTCAATAACACCTGACCTCTTCTTCCATCTTAGTTTTGGAGAAACCACTCCTAAACTCCAAGGTTTACATCCTTCTCTTTTTGGTGTCCTAGTTTTCATCTGGTTAAGGGGAATGATCTTGCACCCTAGGACAAAGAATATTTATTTGTAGTAGTGTAACCTTCTATCTTTCTCACCATGGTGTCACCTCAGATGATCTTACATGGCTTCATTTAAAAACATCTTTGGTGTAGTGACAGTCTATGGAAATTTTCCTGATTCCCAGTGTAACTTACCCTATTAAGGCCAGTTTTTGTGCTGGATTGCAGTATCTGAAACACATTAATTTATTTAGCACATGTATTCTTTTTTTTTTTTTTTTTTGGGGGGGTATGCGGGCCTCTCACTGCTCTGGCCTCTCCCGCCGCAGAGCACAGGCTCCGCATGCGCAGGCACAGTGACCATGACTCACAGGCCCAGCCATGGGCTCACGGGCCCAGCCATGGCTCAAGGGCCCGCGGCACGTGGGATCCTCCTGGACCGGGACACGAACCCGTGTCCCCTGCATCGGCAGGCAGACTCTCAACCACCACGCCACCAGGGAAGCCCAGCACATGTATTCTTTTAGTATGCTTTCTTGGCAGTCTAGTAGGTGCCAGGCACTTGATAAGACATGTACTCTGTTTTTAAAATCTCCTTAACACCAGTGTATGTCAGAATCACCAGTGGGTGATTACACTTTACTAGATATGAGAATCTCTAGAGAGAAGGCTCAGGTGAGAACTAAATCTCAAGGAGCTCTGCTTTAAGAAGCTTATGATCTTTCCAGGGATGTTAACATGGGTTTTCATAGACATCCCTCTAAAGTGCTATGGGAGCCCAAAGAGTGAAGTGACAAACTCCATCTGGGGTAGTTGAGGCCAGTTTCCCAAAGATTTGACATCCAGACTCTTTCTCATCCCCTGATTTTTTCTACTCTATCAGATAAGCTCCTTTCTCTCCTTCCCACATCTTGAGTCAAAATAGCTCTGTCCAGGATCCTGAAACCTGCCTTCTACATGATCATCACATGAAATCATACCAAGGATCCGGAAGAGAGACTCCTGTTTAAGTTCCAGGTGAGTTTTGCATTGTTTCCTGATGATCTCTTATATTAATCAGACCTGAATGCCACACAAGTAAACTTACACAGCAGGAAACTGAGGCCCAAAAAGTTCACAAAGTGAGTTCACGGCAGGACCAAGACCAGATTCCAGGCTTCCTGATCTTGAAGCAATTAGTCTTCGCATGACAGTGAGTTCCCTCTGATCTCCTCTCTTTGCTCTCAAAGATTCTCCCTGTGCATTTGAAATGGTTTGTGGTCATCAAAGGGGTACACATAGAATTCAATGTTCAAGATGGAAATTTTCACAATTTAACTTCAATAGAGATGAACTTCTTAAGGTTAAGATTGCATTATTCTTTTTTCTCTAGCCTTAATTAGCAGACAATAGGTTTCCTTTTGTGTTAGAATTTCTTTTTGACATTTTCACCTTTGTATTTTAGGTTTAAAAACTGCTATAAGCATCAACATCATTCTGTGTCACTATATTTTGAATATCTTTAGAGGTGTATGTCTTTTTTTTAAGTAATGTGTTCCTATTAAAAGTGATTAGCACAACTTAGATTAGGCATTATCTTGACTTTCAATTTTGTATTTGTGTATTTATTTGTATATAACTTTTTATAAAATGTCTTAGGCTTCATAGCTAAATTGGCATTCCTTCCTATAAGACTTCTTTGAGAATGTTCATAAATGTCCATCATTAACCCTCTTGGGCAAGAACTGAGGAGGTTGAGTGACTACATAAACACTGAGCAGTGTCCAACAGAGCTGCTCATGGGAGTTGTTTGTGAGGGAGGGTCTTAAGGTCAAACAGGAGATGTCAAAATACCAGGTGGTTAGGCTGAGCAGTGCTGGGCCAGGAAAAAAAAAGAAAAGAAATCTCTTAGTTGGAAATTAGAGAAGTGGCTAAATCAAGGCCACATCCCTGTTGGATTTATTAAAAGGGAGGCCAGAAGATCAGGAGGAATATCAACAAAAGCCAAACAAAGATTGTGTAGGGTTCATAGTGTGAAATAAGGTCAGTTCAGGGCTAAAACTTGTAATCTTAGCCACTGAGTGCCTTTTCCTGGGGACTTGGCACACTCATACTGGGTGGGGCAGGAGAGGGCTGCTTTAGACCATAAGAACCTTCTGAATAGTTGTAGGTCAGTTTCTTCCAGGAGCAGTGCCACAGTCATGCATCTATAACCCACAGCAGTAAAAATAATTTGAGCATTATGAGAAAAAGTAGAAGCGAGCCTAGTGCTTTATGTAAAAACCTTTAAATTCCCACTTCACTAAAAATTCCTCTCTGCAGCTGGTAGGAGAGATTACCATGATTCACCATCTGGGTGGATTAATGTTTACTAAAAAAGAGAGAGAGGGAGAGAGCAGTGGATAAGATGAATGCTTCCCCAGATACAACAGAAATCCAAAGTAGAATATCTTTCCATAAGATTTTTTTCACATCTTACACCTGTTTTATTTGAATCTTGATAGAATTGTTTAAGGAAAACTCAGATTTACCTGTTTTCAAAAGACTGAATAATGTAGAAACTGTGGATCATCATCAAACTGTTTAAATTTACATTCATGCAACATTCGCACTGAAGACTTTACGAATTTGTTGGAAATAATTAGGCACCTTTGGCACTTCACTTTTACATTTCCCATTCTGGGAACATTTTTCCTGCTACATGCAGCTTGAATTCACAAGGTAGAATCTCAGATTCTGACCTGGGGGACCACAGTTTGCCAGTTGCCTCTAAATCTGAACCTGATCAGTCAAAAATGTGCATCTCATCCATAGGCTGACTTAGCTTCAGTGGACCACTGGATGGTTGTCTTCCAGTAACTGGAGTTTCTGGTGAACTAGTAGAACTATACAGGTAGTTTGTTTGTTTGGTTGGGTTTTGAGCATCTGCAGTATGAGAGACACAGACTTTGCTTTACTTGCACTGTCTCTTAATCCTCACAATCACCTATAGAAGTAAACACTATTAGCATTCCCATTTTATTGTAGAAGAGACAGAGACAGAGAGTTTAAGGAACTTGCTGTGTGTCAACAAATGAATACATGTTAAAACTGATCTTTGAAGTCAGATCTGTCTCCTTCTAAAGCCCATGCTCTTAACCATTACACTCTATAGTCTTATTCAATAGTTAGGTTATTTTCAATTCAATTTGGGTGCTTGTAGATCCAGTCTTAATATTGGGAATCTCATTTCCTTGAAAATCATACTTACCCCTCTCAATATGCCACAAGTCATCATTCCCAGCAGCAGAGAGCATTTTACTGCAATTACACTTGCTAATCAATTCTGCATCAGTGACCAGCCTTATAAATGTCTAGTTACCTATATTCTACTGACATGTCATCTCGTTTCTTACCAAAATTGTCAGTAGTCTCAATTTTAGAGACCGTTTTTCTAAAGCACAGGGAAGCCAGGAAATATGTCACCCTTATTGCCAACCAAACAAAAATAAACCATTGTGTCATTTTTCATGCTGGGGATTCATCAGCTGAGTGCATTCCAAGTATTTCTGAGTTTTAACTTTTTAATCAAGGGGACTATTTGAGGAACTATGCTTTTTACCATTATTTTCAAATTTTCCCTTTAATTTTTCTACTGATATTTGTCTAACTTGCATTAACAATATTTTCAGTGTTTCTTCATGGGATTTAAAAACGATTAAATGAGGCTACATTTCTACTAAGCTTTAAAAAATAGACATCATAAGTCATATGACTATGTTAGAAGACATCCTGGGATCAGTTCCATGGCTCTCTGGCTGGCCATTCGGAAGGCAGTTTGATAGGGGTTGAGAAATAAATGAGCCAAAAAGGGTGTCCTCCCATTTCCTCTAAAGGAGAAGCTAATAATCATAAATTCCAGGGGGTATTCTGAGTGTCAGTCAAATGATGTTCAGGGTGCAGAAAGAGCAAGGACTCTGCTTCTGCTCTAGGTTCAGAGAAACCTAGTAGATGGGGATATGCTGGAAACATGGTCCAATCTTGGGGAAAAGCCAGATAAAGAGGACACAGGAAAGAACTGGAGTAAAAACTAGCTGCCAGGAGGGAGAAGGAGGATGGGTACATGGAGAGGCTGTTACATGAACTGCAGTTCACCTTTATAAGCAAGGCATGGAGAGAGCATACTAATTTCAGAGCCCTGTCCCTGCTAGCGGAGTGCCTCACTGGGGCCTAACTTAGTGTCTCACTGGGACTTTCTTGGCTCAGATCTGGAGAAGGGGTGTCTTTAACCAAGAGGAGTCAAGTTTGGATTAAGGACAGTTGAGATGGGCTTACTGGAGCAGTCAGTAACTAGCAGGACATGACAGAGATTTTTAAAACATTGCTTTTTGTTTATTTGGTTATAGCCTTTTTTTTTCCCTCCCTACTTTTGTTCCTTTGATCTCTCATGGCAGTAACTGGCCAGGGGCACAGTCCACATGGGGTTGAGGTAAGCCAATAGCTCATTCACTGCAGTGTTTTTATATCTGCCCTGTCCAGCCTTCTGTGAATGGTGTAAAGGGGTGCATAGTCCTAACCTTACAGACCAACATGGTTTTTTAAGCACAGATTTGTCCATCTTAGTCTGTCAGTGCCTTGCATCTTGCTCATTTTTTGTGTTCACCAAGACTTGGTGTAGATAGCCTAATGTCATAGATGGGAAGAACATGGAATATGAAGTCTACAGGCTTGTGTTTTGTTTGCTTGTTTTTAAGATGGTATTTTTAAGTTGAAGTATAGTTGATTTACAATGTTGTATTAGTTTCAGGTATACAGCAAAGTGATTCATTTACACACATAATCTTTTTCAGATTCTTTTCCTTATAGGTTATGATACAGGCTTGTGTTTAAAGCTCAGTTCTGGCACTGATAAGGTGTGGAACCACAGGCAAGGTTGTGACCACCCTCCATTTCCTCATCTATGAAATAAGGGGAATGAATCTTATCTCACAGGGTTAAATGATACAACACATACAAAGTACATGCTAAAGTGTCTAACTCTGAGTGCTTATGGTCTCCCTTTTCCTCCTCTCTGTGACCCGGACACACCTCTCCATACCCAGCAGCTTAGGGAACATACCCAGCCCACTTTAAAGGGATGATCTCGTCATAAACACACCTTTAAATTTTTTTCATTAGCAAAGAAGAGGTTTCTCCAGTTGGAAAAACAGCCATTGTTTAGTAGATTCATTCATTCAAGAAATTGTTCTTGAACACCTAATACATCCTAGCATAGATTTAGGAACTGGAGATACAGCCTTGAGTAAAAAAAAGACAAAAATCCTCACCTTCATGGCGTTTACATTCTAGTGGGAGGAGGCAAGCAAACAAACAGGCAAACTGTATAGTGTATTAGGTAATGATGAACGCAACAGAGAAAAATAAAGCAGGGAGATGAGATGAGACGTGCAGGAGTACAATGGAATAATTTAGATCTTAAATATGCCAGTCACATCTCAGGAGATGACATAGAGGACGGGACCCTGAAGAATTTCTATTGGGAAGAAAGACTCTAAGAGGGAAAATACATTCTGCCCTTTCCTCATCTCCATGGTCCCCTAGACACTATGTTCCTCAAGGCAAGAAACTGTGTCTTCTTATTACTGGTATCCCCAGCCCACAGCACAATATTTGACACATACTAGGCATTCAATAATTGTTTGTGGAACCAAACTACTCCTCAGGCCTCTCTCAGGAACCACTGTGCCCCTTGGCACCTGAATTATCAGTTTGTGTTAATAACTCCACCTGCATGCTTCAATCTGACAGGCAGTAAGCACCAAGCCTGAAGGTTGTTTATTGATGTGGCTAATAATAATAATGGAGTGGCAACAGAACTGACATTAATATAACGTGGAGGGGAATGAACACCAGGATTGAAATGCTCTTATGCATCAAGGAGCTTCTGCTGCTGAGAGAGGAATTTGATTTTCTTGCAGTGTTTTCTGTCTCACTTCCTCAGCAATCAGCACTGTAAAATCCCATTGATAAGGTGTGAAAGGCAAAGGCAGAGTTTTAAAGAGGAACTTAGAGTCTCCTTCACAGTAGCAAGAAATTACATGCTAGTGGGAAGAACTCAGTGAAAATAGGAGAAAGTAGAGAGAGAATAGAATAAGGGATGTGAGGGCTTCATATGCCAGAAATAAATCTACCCCAAAATAAAGATAATTGGCCAAATCTGTCTTTCTATGTTGTTAAGACGATGGCCTTGTTTTGACTTCTCTTATTCATTCAGTAAATCATTTATTATCACTTATTCAGCAAACATTTACTGATCACCTACCATATACTCTACTAAGCACTCAGAGTGAATAATCTCTGTCCCAGTGAAATAAAGTATTTGGTTGCCCTTTGTCCCTGGTTTTGGGGAGACAACCACTAATCCCTTGGAATTTCCTGAGTGATAGGAGTGTCATTGTTATTCATAGTGGGCCTTTTAGACCACACACCTGATAGTTTATGCTAACAAGGTGACTCAGGACTGGAGCTGGCCCAGGCCAGAACCAACCATGTGATTAGAAGGTTGGGGCTTTGAGACACCTCATATTGCCTTTCCACCTGTGGAGGGAAGAAGGGCTGGAAATTGAGTTCAACCATGCAGCCAATGATTCAATAATGGAAGCATAATGAAGTTTCAATAAAAACTCTGGACACCAAAGCTGGGGCAAGTTGTGTCCCTTCTTTGGTTGGTTCTGATTTGTATTCTAGTAATAAGTATAGCACTTTTCTGAACTCTGTGACTTGTTCTAGTGAATTATCAAGCCTGAGGGAGTCCATAGGGACCCCTGAGTTTCTAGCCAGCTAGTCAGAAGTGAGGGTGGCCCAGGGGACCCTGAACTTGAGACTGGTATCTGAAGTAGTGAGGACGATCTGGTGAAGGACTGTGCCCTTAACTGTGAAGTTTGGCTTAACTCCAGGTAGTCTCTCAAGTAGCTCAGAGTCTAGCTAGAGTAATGAAAAATCATATTCACAATGCAGTGAGAAAGTTCTTTGCTCACAAATGTAGGCTTAGTCATGGAGAGCAAGGTAGGTGCCATCCAACTTATTGAGGATAATCAGAGATGGCCTTCTGGACAAAGTGAAATTTGAACTGAATTCAAGCACAAATGGTAATTAGCAAAGCAAAGCAAAAACAGAGAAACACATGGGACAACTTTCAATCATCCTGTACCATCTGATAATAATACTACTAATAACAGCAACACTAGTAGCAACTAAAATCCCTTGGACTATTTTTATGTGAAAGTGCTTTATGTATATTTACTGATTTAATCCCCACAGCAACCTTGTCAGGAAGATTTTGTTGGGGTTTCTGTTTTCCAGTGAAATATCTGAGACTTAGGTATATAATTTGGCCAAACTCATACAACTAGTAAGTTGGCATACCTTTGCATCACACTTTGGTTTCTGTTAAAAACTTTGTGTTCCTCCCAAATTCCCTATGTTGAAGCCCTAACCTCCAATATGATAGTATTTGGAGATGGGACATTTGGGAAGTAATTAGGGTTAGATGAGTACATGAGGGTGGAGCCTTCAAGCTGGGATTAGTGCCCTTATTAGAAGAAACACGAGAGAACTTGTTCTCTCTCTCCTCTCTCCCTCTCTCCCTCTCTCCCTTTCTCTCCCTCTCTCTCCCTCTCTCTCCTTCCCCATGAACATGTGCTGAGGAAGGCCCATGTAAGCATAGGAAAAGTGCCCTCATCAGAACCCAACCATGATGGCCACCCTGATCTTGGACTTCCAGCCTCCAAAACTGTGAGAAAACAAATTTCTATTGCTTAAGCCACCCACTCTATGGTATTTTGTTATGACAACCCAAACAGACAAAGGCAGTTTCTGAATCCAGAACTCTTGTATATGATTACTGCACTATATTTCCTTTGGAAAGGGCAACTTAACCTCTGAAAAAAATATAATAATGTAAGGTATCCTGTCTCCTCTAGAGTGTAATGGCACACTTGGAGGTGGGGGAAGGTGCTAGGGTTGAGGCAAAAAAAAAAAAAAAAAAAAAAAAAGTCCTGTTGAATGCTGGTTCTGTGTAAAATCCCTCTTATTTGAATGAATAAAGTCATAAATATCTATTGTAACATTTTCTTGATCACTGAACTTGTTGCCAAAGAATCCTATGAATCTCAGCAAGAAGGGATCTCCCCATTTGATTCTGGATTCAGGTAGTCCTCCAACTTAATTTTGACTGCCTTTCTTGGTAGGTGATGCTTTCTTTATACAGATCAGACCATCTGAAAATTTCTTCAAGGGGTTTAAATTTACCTCTGTGTGTTTTCCACTCATTGATCCTGGCTCTGTGTGTGAGAGTAAATTAAAGAAGAAATAGTGTCAATAGCAAAAGGGTAGCTGCTGTATATGGTGGACCATGCAAGAAGTCTTGCAATTCTGTTTTGAAACCTTTCTGACCTTGCAGAATCCATTACTTCTTGTTTTAAGAAGGTCATGGTTCTGGAGTTCTTTTCAGATGTAGCTTTTAGTAATTCCTCTTTCAATATGAGCCTTTGAAGTGTCTGGTAATATATAGAAATAATCATTTATTCAACTTTTATTTTCTGTGTATGTGTTCATTGTTCACATTAGACTTCTTTTATGTAAATCAAGTCCCTCGATATGAAGAAACAAAGCAAATCCAGATTAATTGGCTAATTTTCAGAGGCTTACTCTACATTGATTACAGCTTTTTTTCCAATGAATTTTTAATTATGTTCTCTCTTTGCTATGCAGAGTCGCTTTTGAAACAACAACATGTAAATTTGGTATATAGAAAGTTGACCCAAATCATCTCAAAAAAAAAAAGAAAACCACACATTGTGACCTATTTCCCATTTTTCCAATTCAGCAAGTTTAAAATATAACAAGGAGAAAAAGGGGAGTTTTTTTCCACAGGTGTAACTTTTTATAATGCCTTTCTAACCTTAGGCTTTGCATCTGTCCAACTTTTTTTTCTTTCTCTCTCTCACATCCTCATTATTTTTCCACCTTTGCAATTTTAACCTGTGAATTTAGTAAACTTCTAAAGTCAGAGGATTAAACAGCATTGGATTTGAAGGGAACTTAATGATCAGTTCCATTGCATCTCAAAGCCTCTCTACTTTAGCACAACAGTTGCCTGCCTCTGACTGATCACCTCCCGCCTCCCACCTTCCAACCTAATAGGGAACTCATGTTTTCCCCAAGCATTAAGCCTTTGTATAATTCTCACTTTTATAAAACTCCTGTTTATCTTAAGCAAAATGACTCTTTTTCTCCTCACTAAAAACATGCCTTATTCCTCATCTACTTCAGAGCTCTGAAGATAAAGAGACTTAAGACTTAAGTCCCCTTTGCTCTTTTCAAGCCCTTTATTCTCCAGGCTAAAAGGAATGTCAGTAGTCTCCTTTTTATTCCTGCTGATTTTATATGGCAAAACAGGAAAGAGATATAGCTGCCAATTTTGTTTTCCTAAATCTCCAAATTTAATGGTTTTGGTTTCTATAACAACTTCGTAGGAAACAGCACAATCACTTGTCCTGCTTTAAAAGGTATTTACACACACACATACGTGGCATAGGAGGTGTTTTATGTTAAAATTTCAAAAAGTACAGTGTCTATCCTTGATTTAATAAGAGATCAGAACAATATAGCTCACAAGTAGTGGGGAGGAGGAATAAATCAAGTACTTGGTGCAATATCTCTTGATACCATTATTAGTCTCTTTTTTTCCCCCCTAATTTCAAGCTATTAGGTTGGCTGTTGCTGAGGTTTATATTCTGAATACCCTCCAATGATATTTTAATGGAGGAGAGAAATCAATAGCTGCTATGCTGACATTGACTTATATATCATTAGTAGTCCATAGTGTGTTTCTGCTACATGGGTAAAAGTCTAGGAGGTAGAGAAAATCCACTTCATGCTGGCCCTCCAAGTTCAGAGTTACTGAGAACTATTTGAGATTGCTAACATTGAGGACAGCATCCATCCTCCAGACTACTTCTCAGAGCAGTAAGTGTGGACAGTAGCCAACCTTCCTGCACCAGTCCGTTCTTTTCCTCAGATAGTTACCCTTGCAGACCTGCTGCAGGAAATGGCAGGCCCACGTCCTCCATGGCATCAAAATATATACTGCACATTTGGCCCGCTCTCCTAAGTGTGGCTTGTAGTCACACTTCCAGCCACTCAACTTAACTGGTGTTTCAAGGAAAGAAAAACAGATAATGCTGCAAATGAGGCCTCTAGGACTGGTGAGGCCTCTAGGACTGTTGAGTCCTCTAGGACTAGAATGGCAAATCTGGCTGTGCCTGAACCTCTCCAAATTGGATGGTTCCAAATAGGAAGGACTAATTTCATGGGGTCAGTGCTGGATCCTGTAAAAACATATACTATATAAAAACTAATGTTTGATCAGTGCTAAGTCCAAAGTGTCTCAATAGACCAGAAGAGAAAGGGTTTCCAGGAATGGGATTTGGAAAGAGCATAAGGATGAAGTGAGATAAGTCTGTATAAAGAGGAAAAAAATGTAAAGAAGTTCAATTCTAATAAATCAGAAGTAAGTGAACCTTGTTCTCTCCCTGGCACAATTCTCTTTCTGCAACAGTGTAGCCTGGCTTGACCCAGTACAACAATCTCCTGCCTCTCACCATTGTACCCTTTCCTCCTCCAACCCTACTGCTCTGACTTCTGATAAGAAATACAACATTTATTTTTATGTAGTCAATCTTCAGCCACAGAAACCCTGAGAATTCTCATTATAAGTAACTGATCAGACAATGATTGTCCAGCTTACAAAAGTAATAAGTAACATTTAGGTAGTTCTTTACAGTTTATAATGTTCTTTTGTGTTATGTCCTTTAGTCTTCAAAAAAAAAAAACTCTGTAATAAATAATAACATTATTTCCATTTTTTGGATGAGAAAATCGAGGCTCAGAGAGTTTGTATAATTTGTCCAAGATTACGGCAATAGGGAGCAGAGCCAAGAGTTGAACCCAGCTCTCCTGACTAGTATTTTTAGCTTCTCAGTGGCCTTTGTGAAATGTGGCACAAGGAATCATATGCCTCACTGGTTGGGTGGGTCCTCCAAGGTTATTTCCAGACCCAGCCAAGAATATAATACCAGACACCCTTCTAGGCCAAATAATTCCAGTATGAGGGAAAAGGATAACAAAGGATAACAAATATGGAGACTGGGGAGGTCCTAGCATACTAGCACAGGTTGCTGACAGTGTGCCAGGTCCTCCTTTCACTCACTCACAACCAGGGCCAGGAAGGAATGTAATTTTGCCATAGGCTGGAATCCTTTGATGAAGGAAGAGAAAGCTAGAATTCACCGCTATTAACTCTGAGTTCTCTTAAGAAAGTGGATGTCCCTCAAAATACTAAAAATAGAACTACCATTTGATCCAGCAATCCCACTTCTGGGTATATATCCCAAGGAAGTAAAAACAGGATCTCGAAGAGATATCTGCACTACCATGTTCATTGCAGCACTATTTGCAATGGTCAAGACATGGAAACAACGTTAAGTGTTGATGGATGAATGTATAAAGAAAATGTCACACACACACACACGTACACGCACACACACACACACACACACACACACAGAGGAATATTATTCAACCTTAAAGAAGAAGGAAATTCTCTTATTTGTGATAACAAGGATGAACCTGGAGGGCATTATGCTAAGTGAAATAGGCCAGACACAGAAAGACAAGTACTGCATCATCTCACTTACATGTGGAATCTAAGATAGTCAAACCGATGGAAGCAGAGAGTAGAATGGTTGTTGCCAGGGGCCAGGGAGGGAAGAGAGGAGGGGGAAATGAGGAGATGTTGGTCAAAGGGTACAAAGTTTCAGTTATGCAGATGAATTAATTTGGGGGAACTAATGTATAGCATGGTGACCATAGTTAATTAACAGTATCATATTGTATACTTTGCTAAGAGGATAATAAACCTTAAATTGAATCTTCTCAACATACACACATATACACACAAAATGATGACTATGTAGAGATGATGGATAAATTATTTAGCTTGATTATGGTGATCTTTTTACCATATACATGTATCAAAACATCACGTTGTTCACCTTAAATATATATAATTTTTATGTCTCAATAAAGTTGTTTTAAGAAGTAATTGATTATAACAGGGGGATATGGTCATAAAATTTCAATCTGCTACAGATTCCAAAATCCAGCTCTGATGCCAAAGAGATAATGATATTAGTTCAACAACAATATTAATACCTAACTTTTACTGGGCCCTTACTATGTGCCTTACATGTCTCATTTAATTCCCACCACATCCTATCTGTCAGGTACCATTGCTGTTCCCATTTTGCACAAGGGAACTCTGAGACTTTGAGAGGCTAAAGGACCCATTCACACAGGAATTAAAAGGCAGCTCTAGGATTCAAGCTTGCTCCGACTCCAGCACTCATCCTCCCCGTCACTACATCACATGGCCTAGATTGGAAGTCTGTTCTCACCTTCCCCTTACTAGCCACAGAAATTATTTCAATATGATGTTTCTGTCTTTGGGCTTGCACAAATGTGCTGGCCATAACATTTACAGCATTCCAGCTGAGGTGGGGACCAAGACACATTGGAGCCAAGTGTTTTAATAGCTTCCTGTGTTAGTAGTTATAAAAACATAACTGTTGCTGCAGGTTCAAAGAATTAAAATATGGCAAGGTAGAAGGAGGTCTCAAGGTCAGCTTTCAGAACTACAGCTTCGCCCTTGTAAACAACTTTTATATACCACTTTTGGACTGTGTATGACGAAATGACTAACATTTTCAGCTGTAACCGGAGCTATTACACAGCAGTTGAGTGTTTTATAGCTGGAAAGCTGAAAATTGGTGGAAAGGGTGAGCTGTGGGGATTCCTTGCCTCTGCATGGGCACATTTTCTGTCTCCTCCCAGTGGGAATGCCCTGCATAAAGCAAAACAAAGTAAGAGTAACAGGTAAATTGCACCTTGCATTCTCAGTATAAAATGAAGCTCTTATCTGCACATTTCACTTCTGCTTTTAATGCCTTTGTCCCTTCTCTCTTGCTCACTGAAGTGGAGTATATAGTTTTCTTTATTTTAAATCTTCCCCCAAAGAAAACTACAAGCTGAGATTCCAAGTGTCCACCTATAATCCAGAAACTTATATGACTTCATTTGTGGAGGAGATTCCCAGAGAGATCTTTGATAAGTAGCTTCTTTCCTCCTCTGTTTTGTGATTTACATATTATATAGCTATAATTGCAGGTCACAGATATGAATATTCAGAAAAGGATAATATGAGGTTACTGAATGCTTTTCCCCTGAATTCCAGAAGGTGGGCCTCACAGTTGACTGAGTGATGTCAGCTAAAGTCCTGAGTTTCCCATCCAATCTTAACCTAACTGTGATAAAAATGAGTGTTTTCTAAGGAGAGACACTATTACAGAATCAGAAGGATTGTTATTATACTTATTCTTGCAGACTAGACCAGAAATCATATTATGGAAATGGAATAGTGTGCCAGTCTTGTCCACTGTCTTTAATAACATTCAGATCACAAAAACAGGCGACTCTATTTTTAGCCCTTTCATATGAGAATGGCTGTGGGAACAGAATGTGAGATTGTCATACTTCCCTCAAACCCAACAATAGTTTGTTGCTGGAATAGAAAAAAAAAAAAAATGAAGTCATGTGTAACCCAGCCACATCATGGCAGGTAAATTACGCGAGTATCCTTACCTGGACAGACTTACCGTCCAGAGCCTTGTGGTATTGTGCTCGGGATTCCTAGGAGTGAACCTTGAAGAGCTATGCTAATGATGGTGCTTCTCATCCAAGGCTCTTTGTTAAAATATGAGGTCATATTTTGTGATAAAATCAGTAGCACATGGTGAAAGGTATATATTGCAGGTGGAAAAAAGCAGTCTTTAGACTCTGGTAGCCTTTTCTTTAGTCCTTGCTCTGCCATGATAGACAGATTATGTCCTTTCTAAGAACCTCAGTGGTCTCATCTGTAAAATGGGCATAATAATACATATGTAAGACGGTTGTGGTGGTGAATAAATGAGATCACAATTGTAAAATACTAGCAATGGTAGATGCTCAGTAAATAGTGCTTATTATTATTATCATGGAGCATATGGTTTTGTGGAGAAAAACAGTGGTTTTGATTCATTTGGAAGACAATAGTTTTTAATTTTGTCATGTTACTTCCCTCCTCAAAACAAATGCACTGCTTTGCACTGCATATATGATACAATCATTTTCTCTGTGTGTCTGTGTGTCCATCTGTCTCTCTCTCTCTCTGTCTGTCTCTCTCTTTCTCTCTTGTGTCTGTCTCTCTGTCTCTCACAACACACATACAAACATGAAATCCATGACTGAGTCACCATCCTCTGGATTATTGTCCTGAATCAGGGATTTTGCTCCTGCTGCCCCAGTCACCTAGAATGTCAATTCCCCCTTTCTCCACCTGTTGAACTATGTTATCTACCTGTTCCACTCTGTCTACCCTCCTCCACAGATCTTTTCACAAGGCTTCCAGCTCAAGTTAGTGTTCTCCATTTCTCCAAGTAACATTTTGTTGTACCTCTACCCCAGCACTCTGCACAGATAGCCTTGTAGTAAAGCGATCTTGGTGCTTTCTCTCTGTCCCACAAGAATGTGAGAAACCCACCAGCACAGGAATTGTGTCATATTCACCTTTGCATTCCTCCCAATTGTGGACCAAGTAAATGGATATTGATTTGAGTTGTAGTTTAGTGTTTATGTAGCTCCTATCGCTGTTCTGAATTTTCCAGTAGTTTATTTGTGATTTGTGTCTTGTCATAATTTCATGCTCCTTGGCAGCCACTTACTTTACAAATATCAGTCCTTTTATGTTAGTCATTTCTAGACAACTTGTGGTCTCATGGTCAGCACTCGGGGATTTGGAAGTTGTCATTGTTGTTGTTTTGCTGAAATGTCTCTCTCATCAGTTTTCTTGTGAGTGACCCTTTAAATAACCAGAATTAACGATGGGAAACAAACTAAAACAAGAGTTTGGAATGCAGTGTCTCTTCCATTGCTACTTCACGGATGAAAGACGGATCTCAAATGCATTAGGATTGACTCTGCTTTAGGAAGACATTTTAACTCTGGCTTGTTCATTTCTTTTCAGGTAGAAAGCTCAGACAGCAGACAGCAAAGGGACAGGATTGTCCAGGGGACAGGTCAGAAATGCTTGAAGCATCAGAAAGTCCAGTTTCCTAGTATCATCTTCACTCAAACTCTTTCACATTTGCATTGGGTGAGGACACATACTTGTTCAGAGCCTGAAAAACCTCATTGTTTCATTCTTCAGCCCCTCATTTGTAGCCAGGTAATTGAAGTCTAAAGGTAAACTCACCAGCCCGAGTCCCATAGGAAATTAGGGAGGAAAACAGAGGCCAGGACAAGAGTCTTCAGGCTCTAAGTCCACTGCTCTTTCCTCTCCTACACCCTGTGGCCTCTTCCCATTCATGGATTACGCACATAATCCAAATTGTGTTATTTTCAGGATCCACTTAAGGAATTAATCACTCTCTTTGTCATTACCTTTTTTTACTTTGAGGTAGAACCAGACTTTGCCATTACTGAACGCTGTGGCTCCACCAATGAAGAGACTAGCCTGGGCTAATTGCCTTCATGCACCTCCTACCAGCAGAGGGCTGGCCGATGAGCACCTGTGTGCAGCTCTTCGGTCCCCTTGTGGTCTGGGCCCTGCACTCATAAAACTGGTGCTCTGTCTTTGTTTGTTTGCAATGCTTTCCTCCCTTGCTGTGGGTGATGGGCAGGGGCAAGGGATCCTAGATTCTTTTTAAATTGTTTGTACATAGGTATACTACACTATATTTAGCATTTTAGCATCACTAAAATTGAAATGTTTCTTATAGTCAATGGTGTGTAATAGTTTAATTGTCAATATCTTTTCTTAAACGATGGTGCATATTACAATCTTGCCATTGTGGAGTTAAAGGTATATGAGAGTTCAAATTTTATAAAATGCTTTCCCATATAATAATAAGATCTAACATACATAGAATGCTCAGGTCAGGCACTGTGTGTGTCAGGCACTGTGGGCTTTGTGTGTCACACTAATTAATTTATCCTCTCCTCATAATGACTTCAAGCTGGCTTTATCCTCCATTTCCTAGAAGAGGAAACTAATATTAAGTAATTTTTTCAAAGTCACAAAGCAGTAGGATGCAGAGCCATATCCACCCCAGGGCAGTTTTAATACAAAGCTAAAATTCTTTCCTCTTCTCCTCCTATTGAGTTTTGCTCTCAGTCTCCCCCAGAGTCAAATGGGTGGCAAGATGGGCAGCATAGGAACACAAACTCTCAAGTGACCTTGTGTAAATTACTCAACCTTTCTGTGCCTCATCTGTAAAATGGGGATGAAAATAGCACCTTCCCATCAGCAGTTGTGAGGGTTAAGTGAAATGAGCTGTATGAAGCACTCGGAACACTGACCCCAGCACACACCAATGGTAAGTAAATGTGAGTGATATTAACTAAAATTTCAGAAATGGAGACCTGATTGAAACAAAGGGGCATCTATTTGAGGTTTGTTAGGACTGTAGCCTGGAAGACACAGATTCAAGAAACACTTGAATTGTGTTCCACCGGACTACAAAATTGCAGAGGGTTATAAAGGCAAAGAACTGCAAGGTTACATAAATTGTCAAGAATTAGGATTGGAGCTGGCAAGACATAAGGGTGCTTTTGAAGCAAGGATTCGTTGAGGTTCAAAATGATTACATAGTTGTGAAGTGGGAGGGATCTTTGAAACTACAAGTCTACAGCTGGCAGCTGCTAGCAGATATTGTTTTGAAAATGGCTGGTGGTGTCCTTGAGTTTGATATAGCTCAGAAAATTCAAGTTCTCCGTGATTCAGGAATGTGTCTGAAACCACATCCACAATGGTCACCTGGCTCCATTTTGGATGTCCGAATCATAGTTTCTCCATTTTGATTTTTAAATGATCTGAAATATGTCTTCAGTGGTAACATCACTCCCTGGTTTGCTATATCCCCTGTGGGCATCATCTTAAGCTTAGAAATGGCCTTCAGCTCAGGCATATGCCCAGAAGCCTCTGAGATGCCCTATACTGTGTACCCCCTTCTAAGAGAGCAGGAGGGGAACCTCTCTCAACAGTTCTGGGATGATGGCCTGAGCAGAGCTTGCCTTCCTCAGATGCCACTGTCACTAGGAAGTGAGTGCTCAGCCTGCCCCTCTGTTAATTCAAGTTCCCTAGCAAAGCAGGAGCTTCCCACAAGACTAGCCCCTAGAAACCACACATACCAGTGCTATGACACTGGTTGCCCAGAGGTTACCTGCTGCCATTTAAAAACTGCATGGAAATGCATTTAATTCTCCCTCACAGGAATGTTTTCCAGCCACAACTCATATTACTGCCCACTGTTCAGTCCTAATCCTGTCTCCTGAGTGGCCAGAGACAGTCTGACCTCACTGAAAATCAATGCACAGCAGAGGTGAAGCTGCTGCCGCCCTGCACTGTGAATCATTTAACCTGGGCCTCAGTTTCTCATTCTGTATGGTAGGTTTGCCAGAGTGACCTCCTTAGAGGGACGATGAAAGAAAGGTCCCACTGAGCAAGCAGACTGCAGGATGACTGTCTCTCATCCACAGTCAAGTTCACAGTACTGGAGGGTAAATATCTGAAGTGTGCTGAGGGCAGGTGCAGAGACTGAGTCAGAAAACATGTTTGTGTAATAGATCACCAAAGCTGGGGAGGCCTGAAGTGGACACAAGGAGCTGATGGGAGGGAGGAGCCTGGGAGCAGAGAGTGGAGAGGAGCACAGGCTGGAGGAAATGCACCGGGAGGTGACTCGGGCTGGGTAGAGTCCTGGGAAAGGGTCTCTTTTTAAAGGATTTGGTGCAACAGACACTCCAAGAAGCAGCAGTCGGGCACACGGAGTGGGGCTCCCGTACAGCAGCTGGGCTCCTGGCCACTCCCCTGCCTGCCCAGCGCTCGTCCCGGTTCCTGCAGAAAGGCCTGCCAAGCCTGGGTCTGGACAGCAACACCGTGGCCTCCAGCATTACACTATTAGGTTGCAGCTGTATTTCATAGCCCCACGTTCTATCCAGCTGTTTCTATGAGTTTTATTATACAGTTAAATATCAACAGGACCTTTTTAATATTCTCTTTTTTATTAAACAAAAGTAAGTATTCAGGCTAACGTCTTGCAGTAAAGTAGACTCAAGCTCTATTGAGTATCCACTTACCTCTTTTCAGTTTTTCGAAAGACAAGTGATAAAGCCCCCATATTTCTAAATAGGATACTTTCTTATTTAAATAAAACAGGTGAGGCAAGTTAGGCTTTCTAAATTAAAAATTCATAAAGGCATTGCTCTCTTAAGAATGAGGGGAATGGGGAACATCTGAATTACATAAAGAGCATGATGCAGTAGTAGTAAATTTTAAAAAGTAGTACTAAATAAATAAACTTGATGGAACACTTTGTGGCAGACATGAATCAGATGAATCTAAATAAATCAGATGCCTTATCTCATTTAACCTTCAGTACAGCTCTGTAAAATGAATACAGCTGTTATTCTCATTTTACATGTGGTGGAACTGAGTCTTAGAAAGTTTTAATGGGTTCCATAATACAAAATAGCTCTTGAGAAGTGGGCCTAGAATTTAAATCTAGATCCTTCTGACTGCAGAGCCCAAATGCTTACCCCTGCACATGTTAATTAGATTCAAACCAGTATTTGAATTTCAGCTGTGTGACCTTGGGCAAGTTTCTTAACCTCTCTGGGTCTGTAATCTGGAGGTTCATTATCACTATCACTATCACTATCAGTTTCTGTGGTGACTAAGTTAAATAATATATAAGCAAGTGCCAGTACTATAATAATACTATAATTAGCACATATTTACTACTTAAAAAAAATGTTACCCACATTCCTAAATACAGTTGACCCTTGAACAATGTAGGTTTGAACTACACAGGTCCACTTATATGTGGGGATTTTTCAATAGTAAATACTATCCATGGATGTGGAATTATGGATACAGTGGAACCTCGGATAGAGAGCACTCTCAAATAGGGAGGGCAGACTATATATTATCCATGGATTTTCAACTACACAGAGGGTTGGCACTAACCCCCAAATTGTTCAAGGGTCAACTATAATTCAGAAAATCAGTAGTTTTTTTTTTTTTGTCTGAAGTTTCTTTGGCAGCCAGTCACCTCCACTCATCAAAATAGTGTGCAGACCATGGACAAACCTGATATCCTCCCCTCCAATTCAGCACAGCTGGAACCTGCTCAAATGGAACTGGGCTCTGGTCATGGCTGAGGGTCCGTCCATCTGCATGCTGTCTACAAACATGGACAAGCTCACTGCTGCATGATCCTGACTCTAACTCTGACCCAAGAAAATTTAAAGACTGTGTTATGCTGGGTCCTGGGGAGCCTAGGTTGCCTATATATTTCTTCTACTTAATTGTATGACCCAAAGAAGAAGAACACATAAAAAATTCCTTTGTTGAGTGTGGATTTCTGACTGGCAGCCAGCTAGAAAGCTCTTTTAATTTCTCTCAAAATAAAAGGATTTGAGTTAGAACTAAGGGTGGGGGAAAAAAAAGTTTAGGGAAATCTAAACCTTTTAACTAAGATAAGAGGTATTTGGCTCCCTTTTCCCAGTCTGTGAAGCAGAAGAGGAAAATCCATAATGAGACATGGTGAAAAAGACTTACTTTTACTATTTGTCAACAGCTGGTTCAGGTTAGTGCAACAAATATTTATCAAGGGCCCAGTTCTTGTCCAGCACTGGGAGAATGATGATAGATGGATAAGTGGACACAGGCCTTACCTTCTATAAGATTTCAGTCTCATCAGGAAAACAGACCCTAAAATAGGCCTAATACAGAATAAAAAAATGGTAAAATAACATAATAAAAAATAATAATTAACTACCTCTCAAGCAGTAGCTACATGCCTTCTAAGTGCTTTACATGTATTATTTCTTCCTCAGAACATCCCTATGAGGTACATACTTATACTCATACATATTTACAGGTGAGGAAAATTAGGCAAGCCTGTACAGCTTGAGAGTGGCAGTGCTGATCTGAATTCGGGTTTGTGTGGCTCCATTTGTGGCTTCTTTCTGCTGTTCACAACTTCCTCCTCCATCCAGGAGCAGGGCTGCTCTGTAGTACAGCTCCAGAAGATACCATTCACATGGCAGTTTACAGAGTGTGGAGTTGTGCAATATATAGCCTATGAAGCTGTATAAAGATAATAAGATGGGTATTATTATACTCTTTTAAGAGACAAGAAGATTGAGGTTTGGAGGGCCTAAGTGACATCTCCATGGTCATAACTCTAGTAAGTGGCAATGCTTGGAACTGGGTCTGCCGACTCTGAGCACCGTGCTCTTTCTAGATTCCATGCTGCCTCCACTTTGCTCCTCATGAACTACTTTCAGAGCACAAGGAAGGGGCATTCAGTACAGGCTAGTCTGGAGAAATGGTCTGGGCAGGCACTGGGGAGAAGAAGCAGCTTGTAACCTGTCCTCTCAGAGTGGGCAGCTCTCATTGTCCCCCATGAATCCTCTTTTCTGTGCAGATGAGCTGCTTCATTCCTCAGCACCACCATGACCCTCTGGGAAGAACACCAGACATAGAATCAACTGAACCTGGGTTTCCTATCTTTACTCACTTGCTCAACAAATATTTATTCAGCACTTACTATGAGTCAGGAACCATTTTAAGAGCTGAGAGTACGTTGATGTCCAAGACCCTTGCTTTATTGAGGCTTCTATTCCAGTGCAATATCTGCTGCCTATGTGTTCTTGCTTATGTAACTCAACCTCTCTCAGTGTCAGTTCTCTCATCTGTGAAATGAGGACAGTAGCATCTGACTCATAGAGCTGTGGAGAATCTGAAGTGAGATAATGGATGTAATGACCTTTGCAGTGACCTGGCTCATTGCAGGCAGTCAAGAAATCTTAGTCTGTTCCCCACCCACCTGCCACACTATAAAATGAGTATGACCAGACCTGCCTTTGCCTTTGCCACTCCCCTGGATCCTTCTGAGATGGTGATTGTACTTGTTTGGTTGATAGATTATTCCAAGTCCATTTGACCAGCATCAGTTAAAGCAATGAACCGGTTCACCATGTTCCTCTACTTTATATACATTATGACTTTGTATATGGAACCATAAAACTCAGGACAGATTTATGCATATGACATACTGTATATTTTCATAGAAATGTTTTGCCAATACACCAATATTTGTGAGCAGTTTTCAAAAGTTTATTTCTCATAGATGTCTCTTAAATTGCATGTGGAGTGACATTTTATGGTTTAAGTTTTGTTTTCATGGCACAGCCCCAATTTGCATCTTTGTTCTAGCACTCAGGACTTCCCTGCTTATAGCCCATGTGTTTCTCCTGTCCTTGAAGCATTTCTTTAGGCCCACATTCCATCAGGAAGCTATTGCTAAAGACTGCAGTTTGGCATCTTTCCTGGAGAAGTCAATCCATTTGTGATTGTCTTGTAGAAATGGACTTGAATTATTCATTTCCTGTATCAAACTTGTTTATGGGGTATTGATGCAAAGAGACAGACTGGTTCCATTCCTTGTGTGGTCAGAGCCCTTGGCATTATAGCTGCCATGAAATCTCACTACCCCTTTCCCAAATGGTTTTCTTTGCCTGAGGTTGACTCAGACTTTCCTACCTGCACTTTCATCAAATTCTGAAACAAAGTGGAAAGGAAAGAAATGCACATCTAATGAGTTATCTCCTATGAGCCAGACTCAAAATACTCTGCAGATCCATAATCTCCCTAAAGACTTACAAGTTTGGTGGTATTAACTTTGTTAGAGGAAATAGTTTCAGAAAGATTAAGTAAATTGACCTAGGTCACACAGCTATTAAGTGGTGGAGCCAAGTTTCAAATTCAGATTTGTTAATTGCAAAGTCTGATTCTCTCCATTGCTCCAAGCCCACCAGCATCCAAGGTAAACAAAGGGATTCCAGGTGGGCAGAGTGTAACTCTTCATCTCCATCTACTTATGAGAATTCATTAGTTTGAACAGTCATTTTACAAATATTTGTTTATTGTGTGTGTCTTACGTGGTAGGCACTATACTAGTTGCTATATTTGAAGTAGCCACAGCAAATTTTGAATTGCAAAAGGGTTTCTCTCTACATCCTCCTGATAGGTCACTGTTAATGAGTGTTTTTACAAGGAAATTCATACCCACATAGAACTGATTATTAATTTCCTGAGTTCCCTGTTGTACCTGGTACATATTGTGTGTCTCACACATAAGAGAAGGTGCTCACTGAACTTTGTGGGATGAATTAATGAATGGATGCATTTACAACACCCCTGAAGAATACATGGTACATATCTGTGTGTATCAGTGTCCACAGGCTGGTGTTGTGTCTCATCACTGTGTATCCCTAGTGCCTGGCACAGCACCTGGCAGAGACTGGGGGCTTGCTGAATGAGGGCGTGAGTGAAAAGAGAATTGACATCAAACCAGTTTAGGCACAATTAGAAACAATCAGTCTAACATCAGAAATGTAACCAAAGTTGGGACTAGAGTAAAGAAAGTGAGGCATTAGCCTCAGGTGTAAAATTTAAGGGGACACCAAACAACATGTAAATCAAGATATATAATACTTTCATGCAATATTTTAAATAATAGGATCCAACAGAGCAGAGATTAGGGTAAGGCAATGAGGTGTGTCATCCAGGTGAAGACCCAGATCCTACTTTTGCTTAAAATTTTGTTTTTATTTTGCATCCTGGATTTTTTTCATTAGTTTTGATTTTTTTTTTAATATTGAAAGTATCGTTTATCTTGATCACTGAGATTTTGGCTTCCCTTAAGTTTTACATCCAAGGCAAATGCCTCACTTGCCTCCCCCTAGCCCTGGCCCTATAAAACCGACAAGAAGTAATGAAGATTCTTTGATAACAGATTATAGGAATAGTATTTTATGCACATAAACTCACAGAAGGCCCACAAAAGCCTCTTATCAGGAAGGTACTGTTATGATCTCTTTTACAGGAAGGATGACTGAGATTTGAGGAGTCAATACTCTCTTCACAGAGTCTCACAAATGAATCAGATATGACTGAGATACTGCGTTTCTTAGCCTCCAAGGGGTGCTAACCAGAACCTGGGGCTACAGGAGCCCTTAGACTGGCTGCCTCCAGCCAGAAGCAGTTTCTTGTGTTTACCTTAGCATGATTTACAAATACCATATTCCATTGAATCCCAAGATTTCAACCATTATATGAAGCAGCATGATTTTATGTACCATGTCACTTCTGCCCCCAAGATGACAGGAATTGGAAGGTGCTAACAATTGGAAGATACAAACCTCAGAGATTTTATAGTGCTAAAAAAAACAGTGCCTCTTGGAATGGGATAAAAATACATTATTATCATATTTCAAGTGGCCATGACATTGAAAAAGTTTGGGTAGACTATGCAAGGGTGCACTGCAATACCAGATGTGAAAAGATTTTGGCATTTTGTATATCTCTAAAAGTCCAGAAGTCCATTCACTAGCCTCAGCTTTTTGAAAGCTGATGCCATTCCTGCAATGAGATAAACTTTAATCGAACAGAAAGGTAGAAGATGCTTAGGAAGGAGACTGCTTCATCTGTGCTCTGAAGGAATTTCCCCAGGAGGGAAGAGGTTTCCCCAGGAGAGAAGAGACTGTAGTATTAGTCTTCTGATTATATTATTCTTGGATGGGTTAAGAATTTTATCTACTTACAAAATTATTTGGAGCCATGGATTAAGGAGGGAAGGAATGATGCAGTACAGCTGATTTGAGACTCAGAATCTCTTTTCCTTAGCAGCTTCCATATAAAGTAAATCTGTGATGAGCTGCAGAGTTTCCCTAGCTGGCACCGAAGTCTCATAGAATGGTCCTGGGTTTATTATATAACACTAAACAGTCCATACTATCTCGCATCCAACTGATCTGGCTACCCCACCAGGAAATTATGAGCACACCTAATTAATTATATTCCAAAGTATTACATTAACATTTATTTAGACTTAAGATATACACAATGATGCATTGATCCGAGTCAGTATTGGCTTCCTAATTATTTTAGGGAATGGTCACAAAAACACAAAACAGCTAAGTCTGCTTCCCCGTTACTCTTTTTTATACATATCTATGTAGCACAGACACAAGCCAGCCTTTCTTGTAACAGCAAGCTCACCAGTGTTAGACCTGTATGACTTGCTTGAAAGTCCTAAAATTCTGCCTTGTGTCATATTTTATCAAGATGACAAATCATCTGTAGTAAAGAGAGATTAATATGGAGGGGCATTGTCTGGAGACAGATTGCCCAGGTTTGAATCCAGCTATGCCCCTTACTGTATCTCAGTTTCTTTATTTGTAAAGTGGGAATAGTAATAGTACCTACCTCTTCAAGTTATTAGGAGGATTTAATGAGCTAACACTTCCAAAGCACTTAGAACACTGTGCAGTACTTGATATACAAGATTCACTAGCATTTCTGACCACAGGCAGCCCCAGGACAGGATTTCCACACATAGATGGTCGTCAGAGTGCGTTCATTCATCCCAGGGGCACAAGCCTATGGTACTCAGCCTGCAATGTAAGTAGATTTGTTTCTTCTCTCCTGTTCTTCCTCTTCCTCCTCCTTCAAGATCAGATGGGTGCAGCTATCACTTTGAAGGTGGTTCCCATTCAACTTCCAATGGTGAACAAACCTGCAGGCAAATATATTCTGGGACAAAAAACATTTGGTAAACTCACTTCATTTCTTATTTCCTACTGACCTGTGTATATATTTCCATTATTGTCCTCACCATACTGCATGAGGTGATATTTTTAAGGGATCATCTTCCTGATGGAAAATGATGGGTCATTATCTTCTTTTTCCTTGTCTGCCTGAGACCTGAGATCCTGTCCCTGGTACACAGCAGGGACTGGATGAATCTGGTATATTAGGCAATGACCAATGCCTGACTCTGTGGACTTATGTCGCATCCTTGTGGGAGTTGTTTGCTCCATTCTCAGGGATCTTCTCCCTCCTTTGTATATTCACTGGTAAAGCTGTTGGAGCAGCAGAGTTGCCTTTCTTGAGCTTTCTGAGGAATCCAGGAGACCAGAGATCACATACATACATCCCTTGAACATCCTCTAAAACTTACTGAAGAGACTGCCACTGTTGGAATCTACATTTAAGGGCATTTTATGAGAGAACTATGAGATGCTTCAGATGATCTTTGAAGTATCTGAGGTAATAAAACTAATAAATCTCACTTATGAAAGTGGCAGCCACTCTTTATTTACAATCTTTTTTTTAAACATCTTTATTGGAGTATGATTGCTTTACAATGTTGTGTTAGTTTCTGCTGTATCACAAAGTGAATCAGCTATATGTATACATATATCCCCATATCCCCTCCCTCTTGCATCTCCCTCCCACCCTCCTTATCCCACCCCTCTAAGTGGTAACAAAGCACCTAGCTGATCTCCCTGTGGTATGCAGCTGCTTCCCACTAGCTATCTATTTTACATTTGGTAGTGTATATATGTCCATGCCACTCTCTCACTTCGTCCCAGCTTACACTTCCCCCTGCCCATGTCCTCAAGTCCATTCTCTATGTCTGCACCTTTATTCCTGTCCTGCCCCTGGGTTCAACAGAACAATTTTTTTTTTTTTTTGGATTTCATATATATGTGTTAGCATATGGTATTGTTTTTCTCTTTCTGACTTACTTCACTCTGTATGACAGACTCTAGGTCCATCCACCTCACTACAAATAACTCAGTTTCATTCCTTTATATGGCTGAGTAATATTCCACTGTATATATGAGCCACATCTTCTTTATCCATTCATCTGTCGATGGACACTTAGGTTGCTTCCATGTTCTGTCTATTGTAAATAGTGCTGACATGAACATTGTGATACATGACTATTTTTGAATTATGGTTTTCTCAGGGTATATGCCCAAGTAGTGAGATTGCTGAGTTGTATGGTAGTTCTATTTTTAGTTTTTGAAAGAACCTCCATACTGTTCTCCATAGTGGCTGTATCAATTTACATGCCCACCCACAGTGCCAGAGGGTTCCCTTTTCTCCACACCCTCTCCAGCATTAATTGTTTGTAGATTTTTTGATGATGGCCATTCTGACTGGTGTGAGGTGATATCTCATTGTAGTTTTGATTTGCATTTCTCTAATGGTTAGTGATGTTGAGCATCCTTTCATGAGTTTGTGGGCAATCTGTATATATTCTTTTCAGAAATGTCGGTTTTAGGTCTTCTGCCTATTTTTGGATTGGGTTGATTGGTTTTTGATATTGAGCTGCATGCTGCTTGTATATTTTGAAGATTAATCCTTTGTCAGTTGCTTCGTTTACAAATATTTTCTCCCATTCTGAGGGTTGTCTTTTCTACTTGTTTATGGTTTCCTTTGCTGTGCAAAAGTTTTTAAGTTTAATTAGGTCCCATTTGTTTATTTTTGTTTTTATTTCCATTTCTCTAGGAGGTGGGTCAAAAAGGATCTTTCTGTGATTTATGCCATGGAGTGCTCTGCCTATGTTTTCCTCTAAGAGTTTTACAGTGTCTGGACTTATATTTAGTTTTTTAATCCATTTTGAGTTTATTTTTTTATATGGTGTTAGGAAGTGTTCTAATTTCATTCTTTTACATGTAGCTGTCCAGTTTTCCCAGCTCCATTTATTGAAGAGGCTGTCTTTTCTCCATTGTATATTCTTGCCTCCTCTATCAAAGATAAGGTGACCATATGTGCATGAGTTTATCTCTGAGCTTTCTATCCTGTTCCACTGAGCTATATTTCTGTTTTTGTGCCAGTGCCATACTGTCTTCATTACTGTAGCTTTTTAGCATAGTCTGAAGTCAGGGAGCCTGATTCTTCCAGCTCCATTTTTCTTTCTAAAGATTGCTTTGGCTCTTTGGGGTCTTTTGTATTTCCATACAAATGGTGAAATGTTTTGTTCTAGTTCTGTGAAAAATGCCATTGGTAGTTTGATAGGGTTTGCATTGAATCTGTAAATATTTTGGGTAGTATAGTCATTTTCACAATGTTGATTCTTCCATTCCAAGAACATGATATATCACTCCATCTGTTTGTGTCATCTTTAATTTCTTTCAACAGTGTCTTATAGTGTTCTGCATACAGGTCTTTTGTCTCCTTAGGTAGGTTTATTCCTAGTTATTTTATTCTTTTTGTGGCAGTGGTAAATGAGAGTGTTTCCTTAATTTCTCTTTCAGATTTTTCATCATTAGCGTATAGGAATGCAAGAGATTTCTGTGCATTAATTTTGTATCCTGCTACTTTACCAAATTCATTGATTAGCTCTAGTAGTTTTCTGGTAACATCTTTAGGATTGTCTGTGTATAGTATCATGTCATCTGTAAACAGTAATGGTTTTACTCATTTTCTGATTTGAATTCTTTTTATTTATTTTTCTTCTCTGATTGCCCTGGATGAAACTTCCAAAACTATGTTGAATAATAGTGGAGAGAGTGGGCAACCTCGTCTTTTTCCTGATCTTAGAGGAAATGGTTTTAGTTTTTCACCATTGAGAATGATGTTGGCTGTGGGTTTGCCATATATGCCTTTATTATTTTGAAGTAAGTTCCCTCTATGCCTACTTTCTGGAGAGTTTTTCTCATAAATGGGTGTTGAATTTTGTCAAAAACTTCTTCTGCATCTATTGAGATGATCATATGATTTTTCTCCTTCAATTTGTTGATGTGGTGTATCACATTGGTTGATTTACCTATATAACATTGGTTGATTTGCATATATTGAAGAATCCTTGCATTCCTCGGATAAAACCCACTTGATCATGGTGTATGATCCTTTTTATGTGCTGTTGGATTCTGTTTGCTAGTATTTTGTTGAGGATTTTTGCATCTATGTTACTCCATGATATTGGCCTGTAGTTTTCCTTTTTTATGACATCTTTGTCTGGTTTTGGTATCAGGGTGATGGTGGCCTCGCAGAATGAGTTTGGGAGTGTTCCTCCGTCTGCTATATCTTGGAAGAGTTTGAGAAGCATAGGTGTTATCTCTTCTCTAAATGTTTGATAGAATTTGCTTGTGAAGCCATCTGGTCCTGGGCTTTTGTTTTCTGGAAGATATTTAATCACAGTTTCAGTTTCAGTGCTTGTGATTGGTCTGTTTTTATTTTCTATATCTTCCTGGTTCAGTGTCAGAAGGTTGTCCTTTTCTAAGAATATGTCCATTTCTTCCAGGTTGTCCATTTTATTGGCATATAGTTTCTTGTAGTAATCTCTCATGATCCTTTGTATTTCTGCAGTTTCAATTGTTACTTCTCCTTTTTCATTTCTAATCCTGTTGATTTGAGTCTTCTCCTTTTTCTTCTTGATGAGTCTGGCTAATGGTTTATCAATTTTGTTTATCGTCTCAAAGAACCAGCTTTTAGTTTTATTGTTCTTTGCTATCATTTCTGTCATTTCTTTTTCATTTATTTCCGATCTGATCCTTATGATTCATTTCCTTCTGATAACTTTAGGGTGTTTTTTTGTTGTTGTTGTTGTTCTTCTTCTTTCTCTAATTGCTTTAGGTGTACGGTTAGGTTGTTTATTTGAGAGTTTTCTTGTTTCTTCAGGTGGAATTGTATTGCTATAAACTTCCCTCTTAGAACTACTTTTGCTATATCCCATCAGTTTTGGGTTATCGTGTTTTCATTGTCATTTATTTCTCAGTATTTTTTGATATCCTCTTTGATTTCTTCAGTGATCTCTTGGTTATTTAGTAGTGTATTGTTTAGCCTCCACGTGTTTGTATTTTTTACTGTTTTTCTCCTGTAATTGATATCTAATCTCATAGCATTGTGGTTGGAAAAGATAGTTGATATGATTTCATTTTTCTTAAATTTACCAAGGCTTGATTTGTGACCCAAAATATGATCTATTCTGGAGAATGTTCCATGAACACTTGAGAAGAAACTGTATTCTGTTGTTTTTGGATGGAATGTCCTATAATATCAACTAAGTCCATCTTGTCTACTGTGTCAATTAAAGCTTTTGTTTCCTTATTTATTTTCATTTTGGATGATCTGTCCATTGGTGAAAGTGGGGAGTTAAATTTCCCTACTATTGTTGTGTTACTGTCAATTTCCCCTTCTATGGCTGTTGGCATTTGCCTTATGTATTGAGGTGCTTCTATGTTGGGTGCATAAATATTTAGAATTGTTATATCTTCTTCTTGGATTGATCCATTGATCATTATGTAGCGTCCTTCTGTCTCTTGTAATAGTCTTTATTTTAAAGTCTATTTTGTCTGATATGAGAATTTTTTCTCCAGCTTTCTTCTGATTTCCATTTGTATGGAATATCTTTTCCATCCCCTCACTTTCAGTCTGTATGTGTTGCTAGGTCTGAAATCGGTCTCTTGTAGATAGCATATGTATGGGTCTTCTGTTTAGGTTGATTAGGGGGCTCTTGCCCAGTCATGCAAGGTGGAGGGAAGGGTACTGTAGTTATAATTGGAATGAGGGGCAGGCCTGCAGCAGCAGAGGCCAGTGTGATGTTGCAACAACCTGAGGCATTCCATGTGTTCTCCTGGGGAAGCTGTCCTTGTATCACGAGACCCTGGAAGTGGCGGGCTGCACAGGCTCACAGGACGGGTGGGTGTGGATAGTGAACTGTGCTTGCACACAGGATCCTTAGCATTTCATGCCCATCTCTGGAGTCTGAGCTGATAGCCATGGCTCACGCTCATCTCTGGAGCTCATTTAGGTGGTGATCTGCCTTCTGTGGGCAGACGGGGAAGGAATCCCCTCTCCTCACTCACCCCTTCTTGCTTCTCAGGCAGGTCCAGAATTTTTCCGGGACTCTCTCCTGGCTAGCTGTGGTGCACTAGCTCCCTTCAGGCTGTGTTCACACAACCAACCCCAGTGCTCTCCCTGGTATCACACCTCCAAAGCTTGAGCCTCAGCTCTCAGCCCCCATCCACCCTGGAGGGTGAGCAGACCAGCCTCTCAGGCTGGTGAGGGTTGGTTGGCACTGATCCTTTCTGTGGGAATCTCTCTGCTTTGCTCTCTGCACCCCTGTTGCTGTGCTCTCTTCTGTGGCTCAGTAGCTTCCCCCTGCCCACCCCTTGTCTCTGCCAGTGAAGGGACTTCCTAGTGTTTGGAAACTTTCCTTCTTCACTGCTCCCTCCCAGAGGTGCAGGTCCTGTCCCTATTCTTTTGTCTCTGTTTGTTCTTTTTTTTCTTTTGCCCTACCCAGGTACGTAGGGATTTTCTTGTCTTTTGGGAAGTCTGAGGTCTTCTGCCAGCGTTCAGTAGATGCTCTGTAGGAGTTGTTCCACATGTAGATGTATTTTTGTTGTATTTGTGGGGAGGAAGGTGATCTCTATGTCTTACTCCTCTGCCATCTTGAAGGTCCCCATATTTATAATCTTTACATCTCAGAGATGATAGAGCTTTATGAGAGAGTTCTACGGTAGAAAGAAGCCCACTTTCTAATCTATCAGAAATAGGCGGTGAATAAGTAGTGGAAATGAAGTTATGGAAAATTATAATAGCCTTGGGAGAAGAAATCTCTGTTCAATTCTAAATGCATTGTGATTGTAGTTGCACTTTCAGGAATTTTGGATGTGGGAAAATTAGATCTGAGGGAAAAAAGGTATTAGTTGTTTGTTGCTATATAAAATATTACGCCAAGGCTCAGTGGCTTGAAACAATGAGTACTTATTATCACACAGTTCCTGTGGGTCAGATATTTGGAATTTGCTTAGCTGGGGTTCTGGCTGAGGCTTTCTTAGGGAGGGGCATTCAGGATTTTGGCAGAGGCTGCAATCATGTGAAGGATTGCCTGGGGCAGGAAGGCCCACTTTTAAGATGACTCACTTATATGACCATTTGCAGGGGACCTCAGCTCCATACCACAGGGGGTCCTCTGTAGGTTGCTTGAGTATCTTCATGACATGGCAGCTAACTTTCCCTGGAGTGAGATATCCAAGAGAGAGAGAAGACAAAGAGAAACTTTGGTGCCTCGTATGATGCACTCACCAAAGCCATCCTATGCTAGACCTGCCATAGAAAAGTGCCACAAACTGGGTGGCTGCTGGGACAACGTGAAAGAGTAGCATTGACATATATACACTACCAATGTAAAATAGATATCTAGTGGGAAGCAGCTGTATAGCGCAGGGAGATCAGCTCCGTGCTTTGTGACCATCTAGAGGCGTGGGATAGGGAGGGTGGGAGGGAGACCCAAGAGGGAGGGGATGTGCGGATATATGTATACATATATCTGATTCACTTTGTTATACAGCAGAAACTAACACAGCATTGTAAAGCAATTATACTGCAATAAAGATGTTTAAAAATAAATAAATAAATAAGATCAAACTTTTAAAAAAAAGAAGCTATAGAAACTTATTTTCTCACATTTCTGAAGGTGAGAATTCCAAAATCAAGGTGTCAACAGGGTCATGCTATCTCTGAAGGATCTAGGAAGGAATCCTCCCTTGCCTCTTCTTTCTTATCGTCTGTTAGCTGCCTGCAACTCTTGGCATTTCTTGGCTTAGAGATGCACCATTCCAGTGTCTGCCTCCATCTTAACATGGCTATCTTCCCTCTGTATATCTGTTTTCTTATAAAGACACTAGACATTCGATGAGGGCCTATTCTAATCCTCTATGACCTCATCTTAACTGATTATATCTGCAAAGACTTTACGTCCAAATAAGGTCACATTCTGAGGTTCTGGGTGGACATGAAATTTGTTTTGTGAAGAGGGGTACATATTAAACCCAGTACACCCACCATCACTTCTGTTTTATTCTATTTGTTAGAAGCAAGTCATTAACCAGCTCACACTCAAAAACAGAGAAATTAGACTCTGCCTTTTAAAAAGAAAGAAGTATCCCAAAAATAGTGGACATATTTTAAAACTAGCACAAAGACAAAGTAATACTTCTATACTAGATGTCCTTTATGCTGGGCTTTTCTTGTCTCATATGCAGTAATGTGGCCCAGTAAAAACAGAATATTTACCATCTTATTTAACAGTAATGCATACCTGAAAAAGGTCATTCAAAGTTAATTCTCTTAAAAGGGTCATTCAAAGTGAATTCTCAAAGTGAATGAAAAAGGTCAATCAAGGGGATCAAATTTTCTTTTAAAAAATGAATTAAAAGATCTTTTGGATTTTATATTGAAAAATTATTAAAATAAATGTATTTTACTTAAACTTGAAAAAAGAGTTTATAAATATAGTTGTACTAATTCTTAAAGCAAATAATGGTCTTGTTTTGTTTCCCCCTTGGTTTAATGTTTCCAACAAAATCATGATTTCACAACATATCCTTCACTTTAAGATTGACTTTCCCAGCATAATCATAAAAAGGGTTATTTTTGCAAAATTCAAGGATTTTATCATTATTTTCTAATTCTTTTGTTATTCATGGCATTCTCTTCTATATGCCTAGGCTGTCATTGCGCTTGAGGATTTCTTCTTCAAATAATGCTTACTTATGTTTCTGCCACATCATCATTCATCAATAATTCTGCATGTGTTTCCAGCCATTCTTCAACAGCACTTTTATGTATATATACATATATATATATGTATACATATATATGTGTATATATATATCCTTATTGGAGTATAATTGCTTTAAAATGTTGTGTTAGTTTCTGCTGTACAACAAAGTGAATCAGCTATATGTGTGTATATATATATATATATATATATATATATATATATATATATATCCATATCCCCTCCCTCTTGAGCCTCCCTCCCACCCTCCCTATCCCACCCTTCTAGGTCATCACAAAGCATCGAGCTGATCTCCATGTGCTATGCAGCAGCTTCCCACTACCCATCCATTTTACATTTGGTAGTGTATATATGTCAGTGCTACCCTCTCACTTTTCCTCCCTCTTCCCCCCCGTGTCCTCAAGCCCATTCTCTACATCTGCGTCTTTATTCCTGCCCTAACACTAGGTCCATCAGTACCGTTTTTTTAGATTTCATATATGTGTGTTAGCATACGGTATTTGTTTTTCTCTTTCTGACTCACCTTGTTCTGTATGACAGACTCTAGGGCCATCCACCTCATTACAAATAACTCAGTTTTGTTCCTTTTTATGGCTAATAGCCCATTGTATATATGTGCCACATTTTCTTTATCCATTCATCTGATGATGGACATTTAGGTTGCTTCCATGTCCTGGCTATTGTAAATAGCAGGTTTTTTTAACTTCATTAAATCTTCCACTTGGGGGAAAAAGTTTTAATTTACTTTATAATCAATTTACAAAGCATATTTATAAGACTGTATATGAGTCATGAGAGACTTATATTGACATTGACTAAGGCTCTACTTTTAAGTGGGGACTGATTTTGAATGGGGACTGATTTTTATAAGTGGTCAATTCAGTAATGGATATGTTCATGCAATTGTGACTATACTTCTCTCTAAAACCCTGTAAGTGGAGGCTCCAATCATGAAAACCCAGATAACAAGGACTCTCTGACATTTTTTCCTTCTTTCTACAGGTCTACCCCTTATCCCACTAATATATCATTAAGATCTTTCAGTCTTATTTAAAGCAATACTCTAAAAAAATAAATAGCATTAGATGGAATTACTTTGGTATATTGTTGTAGGAAAAGGAGAGTGTATATAACCAGAGACTGTTAGTAGGACTGAATTGCATCAGGAATTTCTTTACTTAAGATGGACCTATATTATTTCAGATAACCAGAAGATGGTATGATGCCTTGGCTCTAAGAGAGTCTTCACATGGAAGGAAAAATCCACCAGCATCAGATGATTCTAGTTTAACCTTCCCTGTAGCAGAGGTCTGGAATTTTTTTTTGAAAGTTCCTTCCAGACAGTCATGAACCAATGTTCAAAGGCAATTAAAGTGACAAAATAAATAAAATTCTGTCTTGTCTTACAGATACAATGGTTTATTTTTTTTTGAAAATTTTAATCTTTTAAAAATTTATTTTCCAGATATAATACATATACATTGTACAAATTCAAGAGGTATAAAAGGGTATTTAGTGAACAAACAAGTCTCTCATCTACCTAGTTTCCCCTCCTAAAGGCAACTATGCCAGTTTCTTGAATATTCTTCCAGAAATAGTCTATGCATATATATAAACACACACACATATACACACACACAAAATTGTATTCTTTTTTCCCCACACACAAAGTGTACCATACTGTACACACTGCTATGCAGCTTTCTTTTTCCACATAATTTTTTTTAACATCTTTATTGGAGTATAATTGCTTTACAATGGTGTGTTACTTTCTGCTTTATAACAAAGTGAATCATTTATACATATACATATGTCCCCATATCTCTTCCCTCTTGCATCTCCCTCCCTTCCACCCTCCCTATCCCACCCCTCTAGGTGGTCACAAAGCACCAAGCTGATCTCCCTGTGCTATGCGGCTGCTTCCCACTAGTTATATATTTTACGTTTAGTAGTGTATATATGTTCATGCTACTCTCTCACTTTGTCCCAGCTTACCCTTCCCCATCTCATATCCTCAAATCCATTCTCTAGTAGGTCTGCATCTTTAATCCCTTCTTGCCCCTAGATTCTTCATGACCTTTTTTTTTTTTTTTTTTAGATTCCATATATATGTGTTAGCATACAGTATTTGTTTTTCTCTTTCTGACATACTTCACTCTGTATGACAGTCTCTAGTTCCATCCACCTCACTACAAATACCTCAGTTTCTTTTTTTTTTTTTTAAATCTTTATTGGGGTATAATTGCTTTACAATGGTGTGTTACTTTCTGCTTTATAACAAAGTGAATCAGTCATACATAAACATATGTTCCCATATGTCTTCCCTCTTGCGTCTCCCTCCCTCTCACCCTCCCTATCTCACCCCTCCAGGCTGTCACAAAGCACCGAGCCAATATCCCCGTGCCATGCGGCTGCTTCCCACTAGCTATCTACCTTACTACGTTTGTTAGTGTGTATATGCCCATGACTCTCTCTCGCCCTGTCATAGCTCACCCTTCCCCCTCCCCATAACCTCAAGTCCATTCTCTAGGAGGTCTGCGTCTTTATTCCTGCTCTACCCCTAGGTTCTTCATGACATTTTTTTTCTTAAATTCCATATATATGTGTTAGCATACGGTATTTGTCTTTTTCTTTCTGACTTACTTCGCTCTGTATGACAGACTCTAGGTCTATCCACCTCATTACAAATAGCTCAATTTCGTTTCTTTTTATGGCTGAGTAATATTCCATTGTATATATGTGCCACATCTTCTTTATCCATTCATCTGTTGATGGACACTTAGGTTGCTTTTATGTCCTGGATACTGTAAATACAGCTGCAATGAACATTTTGGTACATGACTTTTTGGATTATGGTTTTCTCAGGGTATATGCCCAGTAGTGGGATTGCTGAGTCATATGGTAGTTCTATTTTTAATATTTTAGGGAACGTCCATACTGTTCTCCATATTGGCTGTATCAGTTTACATTCCCACCAACAGTGCAAGAGGGTTCCCTTTTCTCCACACCCTCTCCAGCATTTATTGTTTGTAGATTTTTTGATGATGGCCATTCTGACTGGTTTGAGATGATATCTCATTGTAGTTTTGATTTGCATGTCTCTAATGATTAATGATGTTGAGCATTTTTTCATGTGTCTGTTGGCAATCTGTATATCTTCTTTGGAGAAATGTCTATTTAGGTCTTCTGCCCATTTTTGGATTAAGTTGTTTGTTTTTTAAATATTGAGCTGCATGAGCTGCTTGTAAATTTTGGAGATTCATCCTTTGTCAGTTGCTTCATTTGCAAATATTTTCTCCCATTCTGAGGGTTGTTTTTTCGTCTTGTTTATGGTTTCATTTGCTGTGCAAAAGCTTTTAAGTTTCATTAGGTTCCGTTTGTTTATTTTTGTTTTTATTTCCATTTCTCTAGGAGATGGGTCAAAAATGATCTTGCTGTGATTTATGTCATAGAGTGTTCTGTCTATGTTTTCCTCTAAGAGTTTGAGGGTGTCTGGCCTTACATTTAGGTACAATGGTTTATTCAAAGGCTATGTGTTTAGGGGACTGTCAATTTGAGAAGATTTCTGAGCCAAATGTTAGGGGCCCAGCCATCATAAGTTGCCACATCTCCTTAAGAGAGTGGTTTCTTCCCACAGCAACCCACTCCAGTCTCCACCTACCCACTTGGAATGTGCAAGGTGCTTGGAGTTCCCTTGCTGGCTTCGAGAAACAGACTGCCTCGGCTGCTGCAGATGTCTCATGGTTAATTTATCTTGTAGCTGTTTTTATACCTTCACTCTAGCATAACTCTGGATGCATTTGGCTGAACAGTTTAGTATCTCCATCAATCCCAGCTTTAGTTCATACACAATGGATTTTCAGCAATTAATGTAGTCATAGTACTAATCATTCACAGGTAACTTAATAAGGCTGTGTATAAGCCTTGTTCAACCTCTGGAAATAACCCATGTGCAGCCTCCACTCTGCTCATTTTTCTGCAAAAGAAACAAATTTTTTCTTCTCTTTCATAGGCTTGTTTGGAAAAACTGAAAGCCAGCTCAAGATGGGGGGTCAGGTTAGTTCCATGTACTGCTATTCTTCTCAGACTGAATGCTTAAACTTTAATTGCTTATTGATTTATTGATGTGACTTTTACTAAAAGCAAAAATTATTTAATATGCATGAAAAATAAGTTATTAGTTATATATATATATATATATATATATATATATATATATTTCTTTGTGTAAGTTCATATGTGAGAGAGAGTTTTGTGCCAATGGTGCCTCATTTTTACAGGGATATGTTTCCAACAGGTAAATCTAATAACTACCAACCTTTTAAAGTTACATATAGTATAGCTCATAGTAAATTTCAACTCTAACACTGCACACATTCTGAGAGTAAGTGCAGAGTTATCTGACATTGCAGTGCTCAATCACAGCTGTGTCTAATGGATACATGGGATATTTTGATATTTCTGTAGCTGCTGATCACAACATCCAGCTCTTTAAATCTCCAGATTTTCTTTCTAATTGTGTCAAGATGTCCAAAACCAGAATCCCTTGCCCAGAATCAGTCAACCTTCTTTACCCTTGTCCTATTATAATAGCTGCCCACTTCAAATCTGTCCTCTTCTTTCTCTTCATTGATGGAATACTGATTTTGTTTAGGTGGCCTCTCTCAGAAAACATGTCTGCTCATGGGACAAAACCCAGATAGTCTAAGACCATCATGGTAATCTCATATCCCTTACAAGTGACTGGCTTAGAGGCAGTTGCATGACCTTGTTCAGGCTAGTTATATGAGAAACTCATGGAAGGCACTCATGGGAAACGTTCTCTTGCTCTTAAAAAGAAACGCAAGGGGGAGAGAGTACTGTCTCTTCCTGTAGTCATTGGCATGCCTGGATATGATGCCTGGAAGTGCTGATGAAGCAAAACCCACAAAGGAAGACAGGGCCACAGAGAGGTAGGCTCAGAGCCCTGATGTACCCTGCCTGGAGCCTTCCCCACCTATAGATGTCTTACACTGTGAGATAATAAATCTCCTTAAATTTAAGTTGGTCAGGTGCGGGTTTTCTGTCAATGTAGCCAAAATAATAAATCAACCCATGTTGTGTACTTCTCTTGAAGGGAACTTCTGTCCATGTTTGCGTGGAGATTTTGAAAACTATCCAAGGTACCCAGTCTTTAGAGTGCAATGAACAATTACCTCATCCACTTTCTCATGAAAGCTTGTGCATATATCCTGCTATTTATCCTATTTACTGAGTCTTTTTTGTGAGTTTGTCTGCTTACATTCACATTGGAAATTCCTTACAGAAGAGTCAGATCTGCATCAGAAATAGTACCAGTGACACCACTCAATAAAATATTTACCAGCAAAGAAGATGCATTCTTGTGAACATTGGTATATTGGAGAATATGCTGTTAGAGGTAATACAATAGCATGGATATGTGTGGAGGCCATGAGACCAACAAAGGGGACTATAAAATCCAACTATCAGTGTATACACACAGTTAAAGTCACATATGATGGCAAATATAAGTGACACATGAACTGAAGACTCAACATTTGGGTAGGAGGGTGAAGCCGTGACTTTTCGCTGCTACAAGAAAAGAAGGGGAAGGAACGAAGAGAGCACATTCTTCTTGATGGGGTTCCATATCATACAAGAATCTGGTCCTCTCCAGGAAATCAGGAGCCTGATTATATGGCTGACGGAAATGAAAATCATTACCTTCTGTCTCTACTGCTATCACTTAGCCCTTCAGAATATTAATTCACCTCTACTTCTGAGCAACCACATGGGTCTCGTGAAGTGGACTCAGCTCTGTTTTGCTTTCTGTTTCTCAACTGATAAACTGTGAGCTTATTCTCACAAGATCTGCCTCTGCTGTTTTGATTTCAATGTTGCTCTCTTTCATTTAAGATATCTGTAGTAATAGGACACATTTTTAGACTGTGGTTCTGGTGTTTTGCCACCATACTCAAAACCTCCTAGCCTTCTCCCTCATGTAGTCAGTTCCTCTTGAAAATGCCTTTATGATGTGTTTCCCATTTGTGCTTTCCTATGTACTTGTATAATCCATGGGAATCTCAGACCCAATATATTCAAAACTAAAATCATCCTTCTCATCCTCAGGCTTAGACTTACTCTCCAAAGTCAAAAACATAAGAAAGAGCTGTACTCCCTTCCAAGCTCTGTATCATTATAGCCACAAAGGATTTTTTAAGGGCATTTTTGTCCCAACTTGAACTCTAAACCCAATGAGAGATTGGGATTGGGCTCAAAGCTCAAGTTGGACAGAATGTCCTAATAAAATGATCAGAAGAGCTGCATTCTGCCTTTTGGCCCATGTCAGGCATCTAATGAATGTGTGTCAAGTCACCGAGACAGACAGCAAACATGAAAGAGCATCAGCTTTGGAGTAAAGAAGGCTGGATGTAACCCTGCCTTGCTAGCTTACCATCTTGAACTAAAGAATAGTCAATAGGTGATGTATTCTGTATTGAGCACAGTGCTAATAAGTACTTTACCTGCCTTATCAGTGAGATGGGTACTATCATTGACCCCTATATTGCAGGTAAAAATCCTGAGGCTTAACATGACTTTTCCAAGGCCACACAGTTAAGTTTTAGATCCAATATTCAAACCCAGTTCTGCCAGACACCAAAGATGTCTTCTTAACCACTATACCTTATTTACTTTATCTTCGTGATCCCAAGTTTTTATCTGTAAAAGAAGTCCAAGTGCTTATTTTCCAGGGTTAGTGTAAGGAATAAGTTATAGTGTACAAGGAAGGTACCACAATGCCTGACACTGAGGAACACTTCATCTAAATGGTAGAAACCCATTGCTCATTGCCTGGCCCCATGTTGCTAATTCCCAAAATTCATTTTCATGTGAATTCCTCTGCTAGAGCTCTATTTTGTGTCTCTTTTGAAGTTTTCCAAATTTCTTTCTGTTTCAATCTTCCTTTACGTTTAGGCTCTTGGTTTACTTTATTTTAATTATGTGATTATAGTTGAGCCTGTAAGTCCCTCCAGAACCCCTATTATTACTTTTTATACCTAGTCATTAGCTCATGCCTGGACCAAAGTAATAATTTACCTAATATCTAATGAAAAAATGAATGATTTTTGTCATTTGCATATTAACTTACCTCTTCTAAAAGATAGAACCTTTTTAATTGCATCAGTCTATACATGATAGGAAAGCACAGGATATATTCAAAGCCTGTTGCTTCTTTTACTCAACAAGGAATATGTAATTAACCAAGGACTATGAATCCCTGATTTCATGCACTTGTGTCTCCCTGTAACATTTTTAAGAGCCTGCTTTGTATCAGATACTGTGTTAGGCATCAAGGCTACAAATGTTAATAAAACAAGATCTCTGCCTTTAGGAGGTATGTACACAATTTCATAGGGGAAAAAATGGGAAATTAAATTAAAATAACTTTACTATTCATAGAATTCTATAAGGACACAATGATGGTAGATGGGAAGTAGTGATTCCATCTTTGATGGGGGAATTGGAGAAGGGACAGGCAGGAACAGGATCACAGAAGGTGCTAGAAAGCTAATAGAGAGACTCGAGGACAACTGTGTATTTTCCAATCATCTACTGTTGGGTAGTACAGCGTATGTATATAGAGATATTTGCTAAGTAACTGGTGAGGGCATTTGCTCTGTTGTGGAATGTTTCATTGAATTCCTATGGAAGTTTTGATAATGCATCAAGTCATTCCAGAAAATAATTGTCAGCCTTCAAATAAAATAAGAAACAAGGCTCTTTCACTCTGAGTAATAACTGTATTCAGCTCCTCACAGCAATTAAGCAGTCCCATCCCCTATAACTGAGTTAGTACACAAGCCACTGCATGTATTTCTCAGGACTTCTGAAGCCTACAGCAGTTCCAAGAGCTGTACTTCCCTAGGGGTTTGGAAGGAAATGGGAGTTGATTTAGAAGGTACTAGTTCCATCAGGATCTTTCCTACAATAACTTAGCTAAGCCAGCATGAATATATATCTAAAAGACCTAGACTAGAACCAATACTCAGACAAGACAGTTTAGTGAGAGATGCCCCAGATTCAGAACCCAGATAGAGGATCCCTGATTCCAGACTGTCATTAGCTTCTTCTGTTGACTTGTAGGTATATCAATTATCTCTCTGGGGCTTAGATTTTTTAAATATGTTAATAAATATTTATAAAGTGAATGAATTAATGGATGAATGTAAGATGAGGATCATAATACTTGCACCACATACTTCATAAGAGTTCTAAACAAGGTAATTAATTATACATTGAGAAGATAAAATGCTTCAAGACATTTGCACTCCAATTTTTAAATCAGTGATGATAAATATCACTTTAAGGATTCAGAGTCTGAAAGTATGCTGATTCTTTTGTGCTTGGCCAGGAGAGAAGAAATGTTAGCCTGAAGCACAGGTGTTATATTGCATATCTATAATGCATTAGATAATTAGCTGGTTGAAAACTGCAACAATCTAGCCTCCCAATGAACCAGACTTAAAAAAAAAAATTAGAAGATGTAAACAATGGAAAGTTTTCAATGACAATGAAGTAATGACAAATAATGATAATAATTCTCATATAGATATATTTGACATATAAAAAAAACTTACATTCTCACATTTGATCATGTGCACATAAAAAACACTATTCCTTTGAAGAATGGTGTTCACTGTTTTCAGAGCAGCATTGTATATGTATATGCTTTGGGATAAAAGAGGTCTGACTTATATCAGCTGCATGACCTTAGAAAAAGAATTTGTAAACTTCAAGCCACAATTTCCTGCCATTGATGAAATGGATCTAACTTTTCATACCCAACATTATACGGTGTCATAAGAATTAAATAAAATTTTATATAGCATCTGTCAAAGGGTGGGGTGGACCATCAGAAATGTAAGATCTCACATCCTCAACCCTACTGTAACTGGTAGAGGGGAATCTTACTTCCATTATCAATTGCCATGATAATGCCAAAAGAGGAGACATAATTTCTAGAAATTCAGTTTGCAAAGGAAAGCTTGTACAAAGGCCTGCTAATCCTATTCTTTCAGTGCTGCTTCTTTGAAGAATTTTCCTGAAGTGTTGGACCTTACACACCACTAATCTGAATCCTTTCACTGACTTTCTGCCAAATTTGTTTGTGTGTGTGTATGTGTGTGTGTGTGTGTGTATGTGTGTGTGTGTGTGTGATCTGACCTCAAACCAGTGTATATGTACCATTTCTCATGACAGTATAAATGTTCACACAACACTTTACTTCCTAGTTCCCAGACTCATATTCCCCTTCTCTCCTTCATTATCACTTTACTCTATGCTAACTGTTTTGCTTCCTGGGTAAAACCTCCCAGTGAAAGGAACTAAGTATATCCAATAAGAATTAAAACAAAAGACAAGCTCCTCTCTTTCATACTCACATATGTTCACTCTGGGGGAGGAGTTTTCTCACCCTTATCCCTCTCTGACAAACCCCACCCCACCAATTATCTCAGTCCTCTGTACCACCACAATTTATTAACATTTGGCACAGATAAAATACAATTATTTTTCACATGTCCATTTCCTCATACACTGAGAGATCCTTGACCATGGGGTCCACAGAACTTGGCACAGGCACTCCACAAATGTTATGCTGCAAGTGAATGTGTGAACCTATGTATGTTTCTCCACTCTGTTTTACTACCTAGTGGAAATGGATGTGGGCAAGATACTAAGGGGGCTCCCTGAAGGCTAGTGTGAAGACCTGGGTTACCCAGGTGCCACATGCCCTGTCCTTTTGCTACTTCACCTCTGCTCTTAGACTACTTGGCCATGGCTGCCTCCACCGTGAGAGCACTGACTGCAAAGGAGGACCCTGACTTCTTTACAGCACTGACTTTGCCTGTATGCTGGCTGCTGGTGCCTTTTTTCAAAGTGATTTTACATAGAGCATCTCACTGGATTTACAAAAGAGTTATAGGATCTTGGTAAAAAAGATCCCAGGAGAAGTAATGACATTTTCCCTTTAAAGTGTGTTTACCTTGGACAGCAAGAATAACAGATGAGAGGTAGAGAGCCAACCTTCAGTCTATGGAAAGGATGCTTTTCTTTTTGGTGAAGTCAATAAAGGTTGTAGTAGTCCTATTTATGTTTGCTTCTCACGGTCCCTTCCAAGTCAATGAGTGGAAAATGTGGGTTGAAAACCTGCACTGAGAGACGTGTTTATGGTGGCTGGGAGTTTATGTCTCTTAAATCTTAATTGTTTTTTGCCATTCTACTCATCCTCTTCTTTTCCCTCCTCTTCCTTGGCTTTTTATCACCACCATCATCAATACCACCATCGTGACTTTGTTCATGCTCTTCCTTCCATCCCTATCTGGCTAATTCTTTCTCACCCTTCTGCTTCAAATGTCCCTTCTCTTACCTTCCTCACTCCCTTCTTTGTGCTCCAATAGCATTTGTCTGTTACACTCTTATAGCACTTAGTGCTAGCATTGCCCATTCTGTTGGTTAAGTGGCTGACTCTCCACCTAACTCAAAGGCAGGTGTTATATGTTAGATACCTTTTTATAAAACACATAAAGTACTTAGAGTATTGTCTGTAGGCAGTAAAACTCAATAACTGTTTGGAGTTATTATTGGTGGTGTTAACCCCCTCCCATTTCTACATTCCCTGGTGCCTAGAAGGTAGAATGAGAAATGTTTATTTTGTTGAATTGAAAAATAACAAAAAATGCCTTTCTTATAAACCTAATTACATCTTACCTTATGTTAGTTTGCTCTTAGTGTCTCTGCTGGCTCATAGTGAGGCCCAGGAGGAAAGCCGGAGAGCATATTGTGAATAACAGGTTATAGAAAGATAGAATATTTAAGAAATACAGAGTATTGTCAGCAGACCACGGTTCCACTTTTGAGAAGCCCCAAAGTAAATCTTGACTTGCAAAATACATGGATCTAGGCAAAGTGGCCTTCTTCTCAAATATATAGTCCAAGGCACAGCTTCAACTCCAGTCCAAAACTTGCCACCTTCTCCTCAAAGATTCCCCTCACCCCTGTTTCCAGCACATGTCACCCTTGGTGACTGACTCTCATGTCTTCAAGTGGGAGGGGTTTAGACTTCCCACAAGTTGAAAGTGATATCATGCCAGGAATAAACAACTCTCCTGAGGAGCTGGTGTCCAGTGGTAAAATGTTTATCTACAACCCTCTTGGACAACTGGGATGCAAGATCAGATTGTTTTTGCCACTCTTTTGAGAACCCTCTCACACTCTACCTATAGAAGGATAGAGTAGTAGGGTGGTAGGTTCCACTCCAATAGCACAACCTCACACTCTGTCCAGCCATCTGGGCCCCTGGACAACTCTCTACATAGAGGAAACAAAGGGGAACTAATCTTGCTGGCCCTCTGCTTGTAAATTTCCCCAATAAAGTCTACTTTTGCATCACACTAGGATGGTTTCCATTACCTCCGGTCCTCATCAATGACTACCTTTAATTCCTTTGTAACCATATGAGAGATGAGTTTCATCAGCCCCTTTTAGCAGTTGAGGAGCTGACTGTAGCTCAACTAATTTAAGTAACTTTCTCAAGGACTCATAATAGCTGCAGAAGCAAGGATTCAAGTCCAAGCTTGTCAGACACCAAAGCCTTGGTGCCTTTGCCACCTGCCTCATATAGAAGGTGTCCGTCTCCACAAGGATGGAAAATCATGTACTATGGGAGAAAAGGATCCTCTTGCCAGTCCAGATCCATATATTCTGCTGGTCTCTCTGAACCTGCAGTTGTAAAGGAAGTGGAACACTGGTGGCCCAACTTTATTATGATCATTTGGACAACAAGCAATTTCTCTTTCTTCTAAGTAATTGCCACTGTATGTATAATGCTTTTGGGGAGCATGGACAGAGAATCCAAGGAAGGAGGCAGCTTCATGAAGAGTGTCTATTCTTTTCCCATTTTTCCATGAAAACCTGGAAGGTGCTATGTGCCATTTCAATTTATGAAACTGAAGTCTGAGATAATCTCTAAATCATTCTCATGTATCACATGCTGCTTTTCAAAGGGAAAGAATATGCATTAAAAAGATTTGCTCAATCTTAAACCTGCCTCTGAGCATCCAAGATCAATGCAGAGGCTGATTAAGTTCTGCTTTATAGATTTCTGCAGTCAAGTTCATCAAGGCACCCATTTCTCTTCGTCTAATGATGCTGAACCCCAAGCTCTTCCCTGAAGTGTTTTAATTTTCACTTGGTCATTGTGAGAAGACAGTGATTTAATGAACTGCAAATAGGAAAAGAAAATTACATAAATCATCTTTGTATCATTTTCCATGGTCTTACCATGGCTGTTCTTTCATCATTAGGGTGCCTCCAGTGGCTTCTCTGCACCCAGCAGTGGAAGTTAAATTATAAACCACAGTTTTGGCAGTGTAGCACACCAATAAAACCATAAAATCATTAGTATAAATAACAAAGATTAATTAGTGTCAACATGGCAAAAATATTATTTTACTCTGTATTATAATAATTCTCCTAGCTGATTCTTGTTAGATAGTTTTAGAAAACAGTTGTCTTCTAATATATATATATATATATATCACGACTACTATCTATCAATGCTGATTTTACAAGGCTAACTTCCAAGAAGAGACTACCACTCAGCATTTTTTTTTTTTATTCTCTGGAAGATAGTCCTGCCTTTCAAAATGGTAAGATAGGGGCGAGCCTGCGCGTCCGGAGCCTGTGCTCCGCAATGGTAGAGGCCACAACAGTGAGAGGCCCGCGTACCGCAAAAAAAAAAAAAAAAAAAAAAAAGAAACAAAATGGTAAGATAATGGATTTGAGGTTAGAACACAGCTCTGTGTTTCAAAGGTAGCATTGAAAATTAGTGAAGTATTAATTCAAGATTAATCAAAAGTGCTAGACCTTTAGTAAATTCAGTGCCTTTTGCTTAATTTTGAATGGCCCAATTTGAAAGTCTTTAAATTTAGCTAGAATTTTGATCAGCTGGCTGAAAGTTGAGAGAACAAAAAAGAGAAAGAAAGGCACAATCCTGAGGGTAAATGTTTAAAAACTCATCAAAGGCTATTGAAAAGTAAATTCTTAATCTGTGTCATGTTGGAGGAAAGAGTGCTGACAGGAGAAGGATAGGGTGCATTGGCTTGTCTTGGCATCTCAGGTGGTAGCATTACTGAGATCCGCCAGTGAGAACAGTCAGCCTGCTTTCCTTTCAGAACAAGCCTCTCTTACTAATGCCCAAGTGAAAAGCCTGGATACCCAAAGGACTTTACTGTCACCTCACAGCAGAGGCTCAGAGAAATGAAGGAAAGGGCAGAGAAATCAAATATGTTTGACTCCAGGATTCCCGTGTAAGTTAATCAACTCTGAACTTTGATCCTACTGAAAGGTTAAATTCTACCCATTCCAGAACCTCTCATGAGGCTGGGGTTGCCCTGCACTCTTCTCTCACAAAATCTTGGATCTCAGAACTAAAAACGTCCTCAGAATCATTCATTCATACTTCCTTGCTTCCATCCAAAGCACAGATTATCTCTACAGGAGACCAGTGCTGTTTGATTATCTCTAGTGACAGGAAACTCACTTCTCACCAACACCACTCATTCTACTGTTGCTTAGCTCATACTGCATATTTTTCCTTATGTTGTTCATAATTTCTCTCTAGTAATCTGATCCTTGACTTCAATCTCTGGAGCTTAAAAACATAAGTGATATCACTATTCTACAAGCCACTATTCTACAGCCAGCATAATGCTCCTGAGTTCTTCAGATTGATCCTCAGTGGTTATCAAGCAATCTGCTATTGACCGTACTGCTCAGCTTCCAGGTACCAAGGTAAAATGAAAAGAGGCCTGGTAGACCTGGTGACTAATTCTGTCCCTGCTGCTTACCAAATGTACCCTCAGGTCCATCATGAGCATCTTTAAGCCTCAGATTCCTCAACTGTTAAAAGGGGTTGTATGAAGATTAAAGGAGATAACTGTGCAACATTTTCTTACAACACACTTATAAACACACATTTGGCAAACATCTCACATTGTAGTTGGTATGAAACTATCTGTTCTAAAATCACCAAGTTATGCATTGTCAAGCTACCCTCCCTAGGAGGGTTATGTGTCAGAACATTCCACGTTTGTATTCCTCCTCCTTCTAAATTATTGTTAATCATGTGCAAGGAATTTTGTGTTTACTATAGCTTCACAAGAACCGATGAGGCAGCACTATTTCTGCCTCCATTTTATAGATGAATAAAGAGAAGTGAGAAAGTCCCTGCCCAGGTCATACTGGGCAAATGACAGAGCCATGACTCAAACCCAAATCTCTCTGACAATGGGTCCATCAGGAGGTTCTGAAGCATCTAGGAGTTGTCCTGGTGAAAATGGAAACCAGAATCTGATAGTAAAGCTTCCTCTTAAAGGAGCAGATTCACTTTGCCAGTTCTCATCAAGGAGAGAGCAAGCTTGGAATGTAATTGTGTCAGACATCAGTGGCCTACCCAGCAGCCACTCCCTTCCTTCTTTCTTGATAATAGAATCTGGATTTTCCAGCCCCTTGTACTAAATCATGGCTGGTCTCAGCTTATAATGGCTATCACATTTCTTTTGGTCAGATGCTCCCTTTGCAATTAGTGGTGCTCTTATGACCCAGTTCTGGTCAATGAACAAAAGGAAGGAAACATGGAAGAGCTTCTAGAAATTATTTCCTCTTTAATTAAAAAAATTTTTTTTTTGGAAAAACAAAAGAAAGTTTATTTTCTGCCCATTAATTTATTATTGACTTGTAACAACAAAGTGTGAGGATGTGATGTTGGGAGCCATTGAACCAATATTGAGATAAACAGTAAACACACAAAACTTGGGAGGATAGTGGCTGAATCCTTAAAGATACTTTAAGCTGCTGCTCTGACCCTGGAATCACCTATTCCTTGTCACTTGCCAGCACTGGTCAGGGTTCTAAGTTGCAAAATCACAGCATCCACTGTGGCTACTTCGAGTAAAAAACAATAATATTTAAAAGATGTTAGCTGACTCACAGACTCTGCAGGAGGACCAGAGAGCTGGGCTTTGAAACTACAGAGATAAAAATAATATCTAACCATGTCAGGGGAACAGTTTTAGTAAAAACATCACTGTCATAGTCATTGCCCCTCATCCCCAGTGCTGCTTATGCCTGAATGCCTGAAGCTCTGAAGAAGTAGAAGCTTACACCACAGCGATCACCAGCATAGTGAGAGCCCACACCTGACTACTTCCTCACATTGCCCACTTTTGAATCCAAGTATTGCATGGGTACAGCCAATTGGCAGAAGCCAAATCTCAGACCTGTACTTTAGCTGCAAGGGAGTCTGTGAATACAAGTTTATGGTCCCTATTCTTGAAAAGGGAGTACTTGTAATATAAAACACAACCAAAATATAGAGAGGATATAGGGCAGCCACAAGAGACAAATATGCCCTAGAATGAGACAGTCATATGCCCTGATCTCTTTTTTTTTTTTTAACATCTTTATTGGAGTATAATTGCTTTACAATGTTGTGTTAGTTTCTGCTATATAAGAAAGTGAATCAGTTATACATATACATATGATCCCACATGTCTTCCCTCTTGTGTCTCCCTCCCTCTCACCCTCCATATCACACCACTGTAGGTGGTCACAAACCATCTAGCTGATCTCCCTGTGCTGTGCGGCTGCTTTCCACGAGTTATCTATTGTACGTTTGGTAGTGTATATATGTCCATGCCACTCTCTCACTTTCTCACAGCATACACTTCCCCCTCCCCATATCCTCAAGTCCATTCTCTAGTAGGTCTGGGTCTTTGTTCCCATCTTACCACTAGGTTCTTCATGACATGTTTTTTTTTTTTTCTTAGATTCCATATATATGTGTTAGCATACAGTATTTGTTTTTCTCTTTCTGACTTACTTCACTCTGTATAACAGACTCTAGGTCCATCCACCTCACTACAAATAACTCAATTCCGTTTCTTTTCATGGCTGAATAATATTCCATTGTATATATATGTCACATCTTCTTTATCCATTCATCTGTTGATGGACGCTTACATTGCTTCCATGTCCTGGTTATTGTAAATAGAGCTGCAATGAACATTTTGGTACATGACTCTTTTTGAATTATGGTTTTCTCAGGGTATATGCCTAGTAGTGGGATTGCTGGGTCTTATGGTAGTTCTATTTTTAGTTTTTTAAGGAACCTCCATACTGTTCTCCATAGTGGTTGTATCAATTTACATTCCCACCAACAGTGCAAGAGTGCTCCTTTTCCTCCACACACTCTCCAGCATTTATTGTTTCTAGATTTTTTGATGATAGCCATTCTGACCGGTGTGAGATGATATCTCATTGTAGTTTTGATTTGCATTTCTCTAATGATTAATGATGTTGAGCGTTCTTTCACGTGTTTGTTGGCAATCTGTATATCTTCTTTGGAGAAATGTCTATTTAGGTCTTATGCCCATTTTTGGATTGGGTTGTTTTTTTTGTTGTTGTTGTTATTGAGCTACATGAGCTGCTTGTAAGTTTTGGAGATTAATCCTTTGTCAGTTGCTTCATTTGCAAATATTTTCACACATTCTGAGGGTTGTCTTTTTGTCTTATTTATGGTTTCCTTTGCTGTGTCAAAGATTTTAAGTTCCATTAGGTCCCATTTGTTTATTTTCATTTCCATTTCTCTAGGAGGTGTGTCAAAAAGCATTTTGCTGTGATTTATGTCATAGAATGTTCTTCCTATGTTTTCCTCAAGAGTTTTATAGTGTCTGGCCTTACATTTATGTCTGTAATCCATTTTGAGTTTATTTTGTGTATGGTGTTAGGGAGCGTTCTAATTTCATACTTTTACATGTACCTGTCCAGTTTTCCCAGCACCACTTATTGAAGAGGCTGTCCTTTCTCCACTGTACATTCCTCCTCCTTTATCAAAGATAATGTGACCATATGTGTGTGGGTTTATCACTGGGCTTCCTATCCTCTTCCATTGATCTATATTTCTGTTTTTGTGACAGTACCATACTGTCTTGATTACTGTAGCTTTGTAGTATAGTATGAAGTCAGGGAGCCTGATTCCTCCAGCTCCACTTTTCTTTCTCAAGATTGCTTTGGCTATTCAGGGTCTTTTGTGTTTCCATACAAATTGTGAAATTTTTTGCTTTAGTTCTGTGAAAAATGCCAGTGATAGTTTGATAGGGATTGCATTGAAACTGTAGATTGCTTTGGGGAGTAGATTCATTTTTACAATATTGATTCTTCCAATCCAAGAACATCGTATATCTCTCCATCTATTTGTATCATCTTTACTTTCTTTCATCAGTGTCTTATAATTTTCTGCCTACAGGTCTTTTGTCTCCTTAGGTAGCTTTATTCCTAGATATTTTATTCTTTCTGTTGCAATGGTAGGTAAATGGGAGTGTTTTTTTAAATTTCATTTTCATATTTTTCATCATTAGAGTATAGGAATGCCAGAGATTTCTGTGCATTAATGTTCTATCCTGCTACTTTACAAAATTCATTGATTACCTCTAGTAGTTTTCTGGTAGCATCTTTAGGATTCTCTATGTATAGTATCATGTCATCTGCAAACAGTGACAGCTTTACTTCTTTTCCAATTTGGATTCCTTTTATTTCCTTTTCTTCTCTGATTGCTGTGGCTAAAACTTCCAAAACTGTGTTGAATAAGAGTGGTGAGAGTGGGCAACCTTGTCTTCTTCTTGATCTTAGTGGAAATGGTTTCAGTTTTTCACCATTGAGGATGATGTTGGCTGTGAGTTTGTCATATATGGCCTTTATTATGTTGAGGAAAGTTCCCTCTATGCCTACTTTCTTCAGGGTTTTATCATAAATCGGTGTTGAATTTTGTCAAAAGCTTTCTCTGCATCTATTGAGATGAAGCACGCCAAGACACATATTAATCAAGCTTTCAAAAATTAAATACAAAGAAAACATATTAAAAGCAGCAAGGGAAAAACAACAAATAACACACAAGGGAATCCCCATAAGGTTAACAGCTGATCTTTCAGCAGAAACTCTGCAGGCCAGAAGGGAGTGGCAGGACATACTTTAAGTGATGAAGGAGAAAAACGTACAACCAATATTACTCTACCCAGCAAGGATCTCATTCAGATTTGATGGAGAAATTAACACCTTTACAGACAAGCAAAAGCTGAGAGAGTTCAGTACCACCAAACCAGCTTTACAACAAATGCTAAAGGAACTTCTCTAGGCAAGAAACACAAGAGCAGGAAGTAACAAATACAATACAATAACAAACCCAAAATAAGTAAGAAAATGGGAATAGGAGCATACATATCTATAATTACTTTAAATGTAAATGGATTATATGTTCCCACCAAAAGACACAGACTGGCTGCATGGATACAAAAGCAAGACCCGTATATATGCTGTCTACAAGAGACCCACTTCAGACCTAGGGACACAAACAGCCTGAAAGTGAGGGGATGGAAAAAGATATTCCATGCAAATGGAAATGAAAAGAAAGCTGGAGTATCAATTCTCATGTCAGAAAAAATAGACTTTAAAATAAAGACTATTTTATGAGACAAAGAAGGACACTACATAATGATCAAGGGATCAATCCAAGAAGAAGATATGACAATTGTAAATATTTATGCACCCAACCTAGGAGCTCCTCAATACATAAGGCAAATACTAACAGCCATAAAAGGAGAAATTGACAGTAACACAATCATAGTAGGGGAATTTAACACCCCACTTTCACCAATGGACAGATTATCCAAAATGAAAATACATAAAGAAACACAAACTTTAAATGATACATTAAACAAGATGGACTTAATTGATATTTATAGGACATTCCATCCAAAAACAACAGAATACACATTTTTCTCAAGTGCTCACGGAACATTCTCCAAGATTGATCATATCTTGGTTCACAAATCTAGCCTTGGTAAATTTAAGAAAATTGAAATCCTATCAAGTATCTTTTCTGACCACAAAACTATGAGACTAGATGTCAATTACAGGAAAAGATCTGTAAATAATGCAAACACATGTTGGCTAAACAATACATTACTTAATAATGAAGTGATCACTGAAGAAATCAAAGAGGAAATCAAAAAATACCTGGAAACAAATGACAGTGGAGACACTATGACCCAAAACCTATGGGATGCAGCAAAAACCGTTCTAAAAGGGAAGTTTAGAGCCATACAATCCTACCTTAAGAAACAGGAAACATCTCAAATAAACAACCTAACCTTGCACGTAAAGCAATTAGAGAAATAAGAACAAAAATACCCCAAAGTTAGCAGAAGGAAAGGAATCATAAAGATCAGATCAGAAATAAATGAAAAAGGAATGAAGGAAACAATAGCAAAGATCAATAAAACTAAAAGCTGGTTCTTTGAGAAGATAAACAAAATTGATAAACCATTAGCCAGACTCATCAAGGAAAAAAAGGGAGAAGACAAAAATCAGTAGAATTAGTAATGAAAAAGAAGAAGTAACAACTGACACTGCAGAAATACAAAAGATCATGAGAGATTACTACAAGCAACTCTATGCCAATAAAATGGACAACCTGGAAGAAATGGACAAATTCTTAGAAATGCACAACCTTCCGAGACTGAACCAGGAAGAAATAGAAAATATGAACAGACCAATCACAAGCATTGAAATTGAAACTGTGATTAAAATTCTTCCAACAAACAGTCGCCCAGGACCAGATGGCTTCGCAGGCAAATTCTGTCAAACATTTAGAGAAGAGCTAACACCTGTCCTTCTCAAACTCTTCCAAAATATAGCAGAGGGAGGAATACTCCCAAACTCATTCTACGAGGCCATCATCACCCTGATACTGAAACCAGACAAAGATGTGTCACAAAGAAAGAAAACTACAGGCCATTATCACTGATGAACATAGACGCAAAAATCCTCAACAAAATACTAGCAAACAGAATCCAACAACACATTAAAAGGATCATACACCATGATCAAGTGGGGTTTATTCCAGGAATGCAAGGATTCTTCAATATATGTAAATCAATCAACGTGCCATGATCTCTTAAACCAGTATCAGTCAAATGTTCTGTTGCTTGCCTTCCTTCTTCCCATCAGGTGCAAAGTAAGTAGACAGGTTCCATCCTGGCCTCCTCACTGAAGCAGAGGGTCTGCTTTCTATCGCTGGAATAACTGGGGCCCAACCCTGATTGCTCAGGCCTGTCAAAAGCTGTTTATGAGGTGAAGTCCTAAAGTTTTCAACAGTTGCAACTGATTTGCATCAGCAGATCATAAACCTTTCATGAATAAGGATAACAGAAGCTACAAGGCATAGAAGCATAGAATTGTAAGGTTGAAATGGACCTCAGAAATGGTTTCTTAAAAAGCATAATATTCTGTAAATCAGGTGCACTATATTTTTTTAAATTTTTATTGGAGTATAGTTGATTCACAATGTTGTATTAGTTTCAGGTGTACAGCAAAGTGAATCAGTTATACATATACATATATCCACTCTTCTTAAGATTATTTTCCCATATAGGCCATTACAGAGTATTGACTAGAGTTCCCTGTGCTACACAGTAGGTCTTATTAGTTATCTATTTCATAAATAATACTGTGTATATGTCAATCCCAATCTCCCAATATATCCCTCCCCTCCCTTTCCCCCCTGGTAACCATAAGTTTGTTTTCTACATCTATGACTCAATTTCTGTTTTGTAAATAAGTTCATTTGTACCCTTTGTTAGATTTCACATATAAATGATATCATGATATTTGTCTTTCTCTGTCTGACATACTCCACTCAGTATGACAATCTCTATGTCCATCCAGGTTGCATTATTTCACACTTTTTTTTACGGCTGACGAATATTCCATTGCACCACGTCTTCTTTATCCACTCCTCTGTTGATGGAAACTTAGGTTGCTTCCATGTCCTGGCTATTGTAAATAGCACTGCAATGAACACTGGGGTGCATGTATCTTTTCAAACTATGGCTTTATCCAGATACATGCCCAGGAGTGGGATTGCTGGATCATATGGTAGCTTTATTTTTAGTTTTTTAAGGAACCTCCATACAGTTCTCCACAGTGGCTGTACCAGTTTACATTCCCACTAACAGTGTAGGAGGGTTCCATTTTCTCCACACCCTCTCCAGAATTTATTGTTTGTAGATTTTTGGTGATGGCCATTCTGACCGGTGTGAGGTGATACCTCACTGAAGTTTTGATTTGCATTTCTCTAATAATTAGTGATGTTGAGCATCCTTTCATCTGTTTGTTGGCAATCTGTATGTCTTCTTTGCAGAAATGTCTATCTAGATCTTCTGCTCATTTTTTGATTGGGTTGTTTGTTTGTTTTTCATATGGAGCTGCATGAGCTGCCTTTATATTTTGGAGATTAATCCTTTGTTGGTTGCTTCATTAGCAAATATTTTCTCCCATTCTGAGGGTTTCCTTTTCATTTTGTTGATGGTTTCACTTGCTGTGCAATAGCTTTTAAGTTTAATTAGTCCCCATTTGTTTTTATTTTCATAACTCTAGGAAGTGGATCAAAAAAGATCTTGCTACGATTTATGTCAAAGAGTGTTCTGCCTAAGTTTTCCTCTTTTATGGTGTCCGGCCTTACATTTAGGTCTTTAATCCATTTGGAGTTTATTTTTGTGTATTGTGTCAGGAAGTGTTCTAATTTCATTCTTTTACATACAGCTGTCCAGTTATCCTAGCACCACTTATTGGAGAGGTTGTCTTCTCCATTGTATATATATATATAAACATCTTTATTGGAGTATAATTGCTTTACAATGATGCATTAATTTCCGCTTTATAACAAAGTGAATCAGTTATACACATACATATATTCCCATATCTCTCCTCCCTTGCGTCTCCCTCTCTCCCAACCTCCATATCCCACCCCTCTAGGTGGTCACAAAGCACCGAGCTGATCTCCCTGTGCTATGTGGCTGATTCCCACTAGCTATCTTATTTTTTATTTTTTTTTTCTTTTTGAAGTACACGGGACTTTCACTGTTGAGACCTCTCCCGTTGCGGAGCACAGGCTCCGGACGCGCAGGCTCAGTGGCCATGGCTCACGGGCCTAGCCGCTCCGCGGCATGTGGGATCTTCCCGGACCGGGGCACGAACCCGTATCCCCTGCATCGGCAGGTGGACTCTCAACCACTGCGCCACCAGGGAAGCCCCTAGCTATCTATTTTACGCTTGGTAGTCTATATATGTCCGTGCCACCCTGTCACTTTGTCCCAGCTTACCCTTCCCACTCCCCATATCCTCAAGTCCATTCTCTAGTAGGTCTGCATCTTTGTTCTGGTCTTGCCCCTAGGTTCTTCATGAGCATTTTTTTTTCTTAGATTCCATATATATGTGTTAGCATAGGGTATTTCTTTTCCTATTTCTGACTTGCTTAACTCTATATGGCAGACGCTAGTTCCATCCACCTCACTACAAATAACTCAATTCCGTTTCTTTTCATGGCTGAGTAATATTCCATTGTATATATGTGCCACATCTTTTTTATCCATTCATCTGTTGATGGACACGTAGGTTGCTTCCATGTCCTGGCTATTGTAAATAGAGCTGCAAATAACATTGTGGACATGACTCTTTTTGAATTATGGTATTCTCAGGGTATATACCCAGTAGTGGTATTGCTGCATCATATGGTACTTCTATTTTTAGTTTTCTAAGGAACCTCCGTACTGTTCTACATAGTGGCTGTATCAATTTACATTCCCTCCAACAGTGCAAGAGAGTACCCTTTTCCCCACACCCTCTCCAGCATTTATTGATTGTAGATTTTTTGATGATGGCCATTCTGAGTGGTGTGAGATGATATCACATTGTAGTTTTGATTTGCATTTCTCTAATGATTAATGATGTTGAGCATTCTTTCAAGTGTTTGTTGGCAATCTGCATATCTTCTTTGGAGAAATGTCTATTTAGATCTTCTGCCCATTTTTGATTTGGGTTGTTTGTGTTTTTTATATTGAGCTGCATGAGCTACTTGTAAATTTTGGAGATTCATCCTTTGTCAGTTGCTTCCTTGAAAATATTTTCTCTTATTCTGAAGTTTGTCTTTTCATCTTGTTTATGCTTTCCCTTGCTGTGCAAAAGCTTTTAGGTTTCATTAGGTCCCATTTGTATATTTTTGTTTTTATTTCCATTTCCCTAGGAGGTGGGTCAAAAAGGATCTTGCTGTGATTTATGTCATGGAGTGTTCTATGTTTCCCTCTAAGAGTTTGATAGTGTCTGCTCTTACATTTCAGTCTTTAATCCATTTTCAGTTTATTTTTTGTGTATGGTGTTAGGAAGTATTCTCATTTCATTCTTTTACATGTAGCTGTCCAGTTTTCCCAGCATCACATATTGAACAGTCTCTCATTTCTCCACTGTATATTCTTGCCTCCTTTATCAAAGATAAGGTGGCCATATGTGTGTGTGTTTATCTCTGGGCTTTGTATCCTGTTCCATTGATTTATATTTCTATTTTTGTGTCAGTACCATATTGTCTTTATTACTGTAGATTTGTAGTATAGTCTGAAGTCAGGGAGCATGATTCCTCCACCTCCGTTTTTCTTTCTCAAGACTGCTTTGGTTATTCGGGGTCTTTGGTTTTTCCATACAAATTGGGAGATTTTTTGTTCTAGTTTTGTGAAAAATGTCAGTGGTAGGTTGATAGGGATTGTATTGAATTTGTAGATTGCTTTGGGTAGTATAATCATTTTCACAATGTTGATTCTTCCAATCCAAGAACATGGTATATCTCTCCATCTATTTGTATCATCTTTAATTTCTTTCATCAGCATCTTATTATTTTCTGCATACAGGTCGATTGTCTCCTTAGGTAGGTTTATTCCTAGATATTTTATTCTTTTTGTTGCAATGGTAAATGGGAGTGTTTTCTTAATTTCACTTTCAGATTTTTCATCACTAGTTTATAAGAATGCTAGAGATTTCTGTGCATTAATTTTGTATCCTGCTGCTTTACCAAATTCATTGATTAGCTCTGGTAGTTTTCTGGTAGCATCTTTAGGATTCTCTATGGATAGTATCATGTCATCTGCAAACAGTGACATCTTTAGTTCTTCCTTTCAGATTTGGGTTCTTTTTATTTCTTTTTCTTCTGTGATTGTTGTGGCTAAAAGTTCCAAAACTACGTTGAATAATAATGGTGAGAGTGAGGAACCTTGCCTTTCTGCTGATCTTAGTGGAAATGATTTCATTTTTTCACCATTGAAGATGGCGTTGGCTGTGGGATTGTCATATATGGCCTTAATTATGTTGAGGTAACTTACCTCTATGCCTACTTTCTGGAGGGTTTTTATCATAAATGGGTGTTGATTTTATCAAAAACTTTTTCTGCATCTATTGAGATGATCATATGGTTTTCATTCTTCAATTTGTTAGTATGGTATATCACATTGATTTATTTGCATATATTGAAGAATCATTGTATTCCTGGAATAAACCCCACTTGATCATGGTGTATGATCCTTTTAATATGCTGTTTGATTCTGTTTGCCAGTATTTTGTTGAGGATTTTTGTATCTATGTTCATCAGTGATACTGACCTATAGTTTTCTTTCTTTGTGACATCATTGTCTGGTTTTGGTATCAGGGTGGTTGTGGCCTTGTAGAATGAGTTTGGGAGTGTTTCTCCCTCTGCTATATTTTGGAAGAGGTTGAGAAGGATAAGTGTTAGCTCTTCTCTAAATGTTTGATAGAATTCATCTATGAAGGCATCTGGTCCTGAGCTTTTGGTTTTTGGAATATTTTTAATCACAGTTTCAATTTTAGTGCTTGTGATTGTTCTGTTCATATTTTCTATTTCTTCCTGGTTCAGTCTCAGAAAGTTGTGTATTTCTAAGAATTTGTCCATTTCTTCCAAGTTGTCCATTTTATTGGCATATAGTTGCTTATAGTAATCTCTCATAATCCTCTGTATTTCTGCAGTATCAGTTGTTACTTTTACTTTTTCCTTTCTAATTCTATTGATTTGAGTCTTCTCCCTTGTTTTTCTTGATGAGTCTGGTTAATGGTTTCTCAATTTTGTTTATCTTCTCAAAGAACCAGCTTTTAGTTTTTTGTTCTTTGCTATAGTTTCCTTCATTTTTTTCATTTATTTCTGATCTGATCTTTATGATTTCTTTCCTTCTGCTAACTTTGGGGATATTTTTTTCTTCTTTCTCTAATTGCTTTAGGTGTAAGGATAGGTTGTTTATTTGAGATGTGTCTTGTTTCTCAAGGTAGGACTGTATTGCTATAAAATTCCATTTTATAACTGCTTTTGCTGCATCCCATAGGTTTTGAGTCGTTGTGTTTTCATTGACATTTGTTTCTAGGTATTTTATGATATCCTCTTTGATTTCTTCAGTGATCTCTTGGTTATTATGTAGTGTATTGTTTAGCCTCCATGTGTTTGTATTTTTTACAGGTTTTTTCCTGTAATTGATATCTAGTCTTAAAGTTTTGTGGTCGGAATAGATACTTGATAAGATTTCAGTTTTTTTACATTTACCAAGGCTTGATTTGTGATGCAAAATATGATGTATCCTGCAGAATGTTCCATTAACAATTGAGAAGAAAGTGTAATCTATTCTTTTTGGATGGACTGTCCTATGAATATCAATTAATTTCATCTTGTTTAATGTATAATTTAAATCTTGTGTTTCCTTATTTATTTTCATTTTGGATGATCTGTCCATTGGTGAAAGTGGGGTATTAACGTCCCCTACTATGATTTTGTTACTGTCGATTTCCCCTTTTATGGCTGTTAGTAGTTGCCTTATGTATTGTTGTGCTCCTATGTTGGTTGCATAAATATGTACAATTGTTATATCTTCATCTTGGATTGATCCCTTGATCACTATGTAGTGTTCTTCCTTGTCTCTTGTAATAGTCTTTGATTTGAAGTCTTTTTTTTCTGGTATGAGAATTGATACTCCAGCTTTCTTTTGGGTTCCATTTGCATGGAATATCTTTTTCCATCCTCTCACTTTCAGGCTGTCTGTGTCCCTAGGTCTGAAGTGGGTCTCTTGTAGACAGCATATATATGGGTCTTGTTTTTGTATCTATTCAGCCAGTCTATATCTTCTGGTTGGAGCATTTAATCCATTTACATTTAAGGTAATTATTCACATGTATGTTCCTATTACCATTTTCTTAATTGTCTTGGGTTTGTTATTGTAGGTGTTTTCCTCCTCTTGTGTTTCCTGCCTGGAGAAGTTCCTTTAGCATTTGTTATGAAGGTCTCTTGGTGGTGCTGAATTCTCTCAGCTTTTGCTTGTCTGTAAAGGTTTTAATTTCTCCATCAAATCTCCATGAGATCCTTGCTTGGTAAAATAATCTTGGTTGTACGTTTTTCTCCTTCATCACTTTAAATATGTTCTGCCCCTCCCTTCTCGTTTGGAGAGTTTCTGCTGAAAGACCAGCTGTTAACCTTATGGGGATTCCCTTGTATGTTATTTGTTTTTTTTCTGTTGCTGCTTTTAACATTTTTTCCTTATATTTAATTTTTGATATTTTGATTAGTTTTGTCTTGGCATGTTTCTCCTTGGATTTATCCTGTATGGGACTCTCTGTGCTTTCTGGAATTGATTAACTGTTTCCTTTCCCATATCAGGGAAATTTTCAACTCTAATCTCTTCAAATATTTTCTCAGTCCCTTTCTTTTTCTCTTGTTCTTCTGGGACCCCTATAATTCAAATGTTGGTGTGTTTAATGTTGTCCCAGAGGTCTCTGAGACTGTCCTCAATTCTTTTCATTTTTTTTCTTTATTCTGCTCTGCAGTAGTTATTTCCACTATTTTATCTTCCTGGTCACTTATCCGTTCTTCTGCCTCAGTTATTCTGCTCTTGATTCCCTCTAGAGAATATTTAATTTCATTTATTGTATTGTTCATCACTGTTTGTTTGCTCTTTAGTTCTTCTAGGTCCTTGTTAAACGTTTCTTGTATTTTCTCCATTCTATTTCCAAGATTTTGGATCATCGTTACTATCATTATTCTGAATTATTTTTCACGTAGACTGCCTATTTCCTCTTTATTTGTTTGTCTCGTGGGTTTTTACCTTGCTCCTTCATCTGCTGTGTGTTTCTCTGTCTTCTCTTTTTCCTTAACTTACTGTCTTTGGGGTCTCCTTTTCTCAGGCTGCAGGTTCATAGTTCCTATTGTTTTTGGTGTCTGCCCCCTGTGGCTAAGGTTGGTTCAGTGGATTGTGTAGGCTTCCTGCTGCAGGGGACTAGTGCTTGTGTTCTGGTGAATGAGGATGGATGTTGTATTTCTGGTGAGCAGGTCCACATCTGCTGCTGTGTCTGTGACCCTATTATGATTTTAGGCAGCCTCTCTGCTAATGGGTGGGGTTGTGTTCCTGTCCTGCTTGTTGTTTGGCATAGGGTGTCCAGCACTGGAGTTTGCTGGTTGTTCAGTGGAGCTGGGTTTTGGCGTTGAGATGGAGATCTCTGGGAGATTTTTGCCATTTGGTATTATGTGGAGCTGGGAGGTCTCTTGTGGACCAATGTCCTGAACTTGGCTCTTCCACCTCAGAAGCACAGCCCTAATGCCTGGCTGGAGCACCAAGAGCCTGTCATTCACATGGCTCAGAATAAAAGGGAGAAAAAAAAAAAAAAGAATGAATGAAAGAAGAAGATAAATGAAATAAATAAAATAAGATAAAGTTATTAAAATAAAAAACAATTATTAAAAAAATTAAGTAATAAAATAAATTTTAAAAAGAAAGAAAGAAAGAAGAGAGCAGCCATACCAAAAAACCAATCCACCAGTAATAACAAGCACTAAAAGCTATACTTTAAAAAAAAAGAAAGAAAGAAATGGACAGACAGAACCCTAGGACAAATGGCAAAAGCAAGCTATACAGACATAATCACACACAGAAGCATACACCTACACACTCATAAAAAAGGAAAAGGGAAAAAAATATATATATATATTGTTGCTCCCAAAGTCCACCTCCTCATTTTGGGATGATTCGTTTTCTACTCAGGTATTCCACAGATGCAGGGTACATCATGTTGATTGTGGGGATTTAATCCGCTGCTCCTGAGGCTGCTTGGAGAGATTTCCCTTTCTCTTCTTTTTTTGCACAGCTCCTGGGGTTCAGCTTTGGATTTGGCCGCACCTCTGCATGTAGGTCGCCTGAGGGCGTTTGTTCTGCACTTAGACAAGACGGGGTTAAAGGAGCAGCTGATCTGGGGGCTCTGGCTCACTCAGGCTGGGGGTAGGGAGGGGTACGGAGTTCGGAGTGAGCCTGTGGCAGCAGAGGCCAGCATGACGTTGCACCAGCCTGAGGTGCACCGTGTGTTCTCCCAGGGAAGTGTCCCTGGATCCCGGGACCCTGGCAGTGGTGGGCTGCACAGGCTCTTGGGAGTGGAGATGTGGGTAATGACCTGTGCTTGCACACAGGCTTCTTGGTGGCTGCAAGCAAGCAGCCTTAGCGTCTCATGCCCGTCTCTGGGGTCCGTGCTGATAGCCGTGGCTCATGCTCACCTCGCAAGCTTCTTTAAGCGACACTTTTAATCCCCTCCCCTCGGGCACCAGGAAACGAAGAGGCAAGAAAAAGTCTCTTGCCTCCTTGGCAGCTCCAGAATTTTTCCCGGAATCCCTCCCGGCTAGCCGTGGTGCACTAGCTCCCTTCAGGCTGTGTTCACGCAGCCAACCCCAGTCTTCGCCTTGGGATCTGACCTCCTTAGCCCGAGCCTCAGCTCCCAGCCCTGCCCGCCCCTGCGGGTGAGCAGACAAGCCTGTCGGGCTGGTGAGTGCTGGTCGGCACCCATCCTCTGTGCAGGAATCTCTCCGCTTTGCCCTCCGCACCCCTGTTGCTGCGCTCTCCTCCATGGCTCCGAATCTTCCCCCCTCTGCCACCCACAGTCTCCGCCTGTGAAGGGGTTTCCTAGTGTGTGGAAACTTTTCCTCCTTCACAGCTCCCTCCCACTGGTGCAGGTCCCGTCCTTATTCTTTTGTCTCTGTTTTTTCTTTTTTTTCTTTTGCCCTACCCAGGTACGTGGGGGAGTTTCTTGCCTTTTGGGAGGTCTGAGTTCTTCTGCCAGCATTCAGTAGGTGTTCTGTAGGAGTTATTCCACATGTAGATGTATTTCTGATGTATTTGTGGGGAGAAAGGTCATCTCCACGTCTTATTCCTCCACCATCTTGAAGGTCCTCCAGTTTTATTTATATTTATTCAAATGGTGGGTTTTACTTGGAGTCACTCTAAATATATGGCAAAGGTCCCAAGATGCCTTATTTGACTATACAAAGACCTAGTAATTCATTAATTCAATAAAATATTTTTTAAATATGCACCCAATGCCAGCCCCTATGTGGGGCATTAGGAAGTGGGACATGAATCCATTGAGGTCCCTGATCTCGTGGAACTTGTGGCAAATGAGAAAGATAAACACGGACACAGAGAGATGAAATCCAACTTTGTAAGTGTTTTAGTAAGATGATGCCCAAAGGAGCAGGAAAAGTAGGCAAGGGAGCAGTCAGCACTTGCTGGAACGTGGGGAAGACCATCAGAGAAGAGATGGCTGGGTGTGGACAGATGGCCTGAGTTTACAGAGGCCAAGGTTGTGTGCAATGTCTAGCCACAGGCCACACTCCTAACCCAGCCACCCCCTAGTCACAAGGAGGTTGTTTTAGTTTATGCAACACTAGCCACAGTATGAAAGAGATGAAGCCCACAATCTCAGTGACTTTGTTCAATGGAAATGTATTTCTTGCTTGCTCAAAATCCAAACAGCATTAATGGTAGGTTGGGCATAGAGGGAATTCATGTGTTGAGAAATGTAGGCTAATGATATGCCTGGATCTTCAACACATGACCACCAAGTTTGTCTTGGGTGTCAACATCCCACCAGCAGTTGGGAGAAGAGAACATGAAAGGAAGAGTTTTATGGGCTAAGCTTGAAAGCAGCACATATTATTTCTGATCACATTCTATTAGGCA